>NW_026556335.1:0-37832 GCF_029017545.1 Prosopis cineraria | reverse complement strand
TTTCAGGCCCAAAAAAACAATTTGTAATGATGGAAAAACTTAATTAAAATGCATGACAATGGCTTGATAAAGACATTGTTGAATAATAAAACGACACATTTACAGCAAGACACCGAACCATTAATTAGCTTCATTGATATAAACTAATTAATGAAGTAGTAACCAAAAGACGCAATTAATTTTTAAGTCAACTATTAATCTCATATTTTTTTTTTTCTTTTGCTACAACTATTAATCTTCATATCTACATATTAGTCCTTTGATCTATTTATGAGAAATAGAAGATTTTTTTAATTATAAGATAATCTTCCGTTTAAAATATAATATTTTTTTGAAGGACTGAATTTAAAAAATATAAGACATTTTTGTTTTTTTAAGATGTAATTATTATCTTTTTTTAAAACAAACCTGATTGAATAGATCATTTTATTTTTTTTAAGGGTGAAGCTACTTATATATGATAAAGTATAAAGAATTTAATTAAAAATGTATTATATTTTTAAATAGAAAGAGTACATCATTAATTTTTTTTATCATGATTTTTATCTCTTAATAATAATGAGGTTAAAAAATCATTAAATTTTAGAGAAAGTCAATATTATTACAAAATATGTAAAAAAATATGAAATAAAAAATAATAAAAAAGTAAGTTTGCATCAAGGAACGGAAGAAGGTGGTCGGCAAATAAATCCAAGTTTCAACTTTTCTTTTCTATAATCCCAAAGCTGACGTGGCTGAAATCTTCTGGAATGCCAGATGGTCCGCAACACACTCACACACACACGAAGAGAGACATAGAAAAACATAAAAAGTATGAGGAAGAATGACGTATGAATGGTAATCTCAATTAAATTGAGAAAGCTGCATCGATCATTTAATAAATAAAGGCTTCTCAAGATGACTCGTTATGTAGGATAAGTTATCTCTCCTCTTTCCGTCAAAATAAGATTAAGCTCGATCGGCATGATTATACTTATTAATAGTAAAGTACCTGTCTTAATTGATCATATATAACATTTTTTTTAAATGTGTCATTTATCATTTATGACAAATTTTTGTAAGAAAATCTTTCTCCAAAGAATAATTTATAATAAATACATTCCCCATATCATATATGCATAGTGGGGATGTCTAACTATCATCAATAATGTTAATTATGCATATTAGAATGTAACAAATGATAAAAACTAAAAATATTCGATAGAAAAGGATACAATGGGAAATGGACCAAAGAAAATTAATAATTATTTAAATTAAATTATCAAAGACTTTCCTACAAACAACATTTACAATTCTTTCACTGGAGTTACATCCCAACTAAAAACCAAATTTTTTTAATATTTCCTATTTAAACATGAGAAAAATCAACATATAATTAGTCGTGGAGAGAAACAAGACGAGGCATGAACAAACCAACATGAAACATGTTTTGTGTAACATTCTGAATTTTAAATCTTTAGCTAATTAAAGAAATAATCAAGTTTGACTAAGTAAGATTGATTTAGTGAATAGTTGGAGAAGATTAAGGGACCATTCGAGTATGGGTATAGCCTTAGAAATGAGTTTGGGATTGAGTTCGGGTCATATAGGTCTAAAAGAGTAGGAAAATACTGAAAAGAAAGTTATATGCCATGCACCACAACATGTCCACGGTCCGCTGCGGTGCAATAGGCTGAGACTCTTTGTGCCATCCGTTATGACGCAAGATGCATCCACCACTGCGCATGTTTGCATTAGGCATGGCTGTGGCACTCTGTGCCACACGCTGCAGTACATGGCTTAAATTGTGCCATGTGTTGCAGTGCAAGCATTATGTGGAGTGCACGGCTCAAAATTCTAATAAGAGGAGCATGCATCAGATGAAAAATTAGAACATAAAGAAGGTGGAAATGAGGAAGAGGATTGGAAATCTGTTAGGGCTTCCATTTTCAAAGGATTGGAAGTGTTTTTAAGCTATTAAACTCCAAGTATAACTTTCCTAACCTTTTCTTCTCCTTTCCCAATCCATTTTCTGGTTTTAAGCTAGAGTTTATTAATGGAAGATGATTTTTAGTCCATATAAGTTATAGGTCTGAATTTATTAATTCAACTGGAACTAATAGGAGTTGTTTAAGGTATTTAAATCTAAGGATCATGGGTTTACATGTTTTGGTGGTTGGGAAGCATTTATGGCCAATTTTCATAATAAATGAGGTTGTTGGAGTTGGTTGAATGCTATTAATGATGAGCCAGGAGTTTAATAATGTTAGTTAGGGTCAATTGAGATTGATAAACTCAATGAATAAGTTTAGATGTTATTTCAAGTGTTGAAATAAAGAGTGTAAATTGTGTGAAATGGTAATAATAATGATTTTGGATATGATTAAATTGTAAATTAATCGTATGTGCACTTGTTCAAACTTAAGAGCAAGGTTAGAACCATTAACTTGAAAGATAAATCTTTGACCTCTTAAAGGTTTAAGGTAACTAGAAAAAATCATTTCTTTGTAATTGTTTGTTAGTTAATTTATGTTTGTGAAAATGTAATAATAGATTTTGAAGATTAGATTTTATGAATAGACATGTGCAATATATGTGAAGTGTTAATTTTCCCAATTTGGCAATAATTACATAATGTTACTTAAAAACATGCATATATCAAAATTATGTGTTGAAACATGATTATTTGTCAAGTTGATGCGATAATGTGGCTATATTAGTATATGTATGATATAAGTGTGTATTCAATGGAGGATTTGAGAATATCTTATGAGATTAAGAATGTAAGTGAAAAAGATTTGTGAAAATATTAATGATACTCACATGTAAAAATTATTGTTGTGAACCAATATGTTGACATTGAGTTGTGATTATGTGCAATAAGTGAGCACGGCATATAGCATGATCTTTATGGTAGGAGTTCACCTAAGGAAAGAAGTAGTTAAAATTCACATGGCAATGGCTACCAATCATTGAAATTGAAGGGTAAGCCTTATTCTACTATTTCTTGAAGGACTGTGCCACTTTTATTGAGGGATAATACCACTGTTTGTTGAGGGACTCAAATCAAGCTAACTCCACCGGTTTGTAAGGACATTAGCTTATAATTTACAACACCCTAGTGATTCAAGAATGGAGAATTTATGGTCCGAAAGTAAGTGCAATGATCGTCAGTCGGGTCACTTCTCACAATTAATAAGCTTGAGTTGTTCATTTACACGAATGAAACTCTAATTGAGTAATAATAGCTTATGGTTTTAGTTGAAAAGCATAAAAAGAATATAAGAATGGCTAGATCATGCATGTAAATTTAATATGTTACATTGTTATTAAGTTTGGGATAAGTTGAGATAACAATTGATATCATTCACATGTGGTTGTCATTGTGTGACAATGTGTAATGGTGAATAACATTGTGAACGAGATGATTTGAATTCCTATGTTATTATGATAAAATGTAAATTTTCTTGCAATATGCCAAATACTTGTGTTTAAGAATGTTGCACATAATTTATTGTCAATTAATAAGAAATTGCATGCGATAGATGTACCTTAGTTATTGAGTAATTATATTTACCCCTCTTTTTTTAACATTTTACAAGTTCTAGTTCAGCTGCAAAGAGGAAAAAGGCTCCAAAGGTTTAGGGATTTTAGTATTCCTACTTTAAAGCCTTCCAAACTCTTTTACTTTCTGTAATTGTTAGAATATTACCAAGCAAAGAGCATTCTGCATATACTTACATTAAAATGATAGTCATAATTGATTTTTGGAATTTAGGCCCTAAAAATTGTGTCTGTAATTTTTATTATTTCTGATAAGGGCCAAATAATGTAAATATAGGGATGATTTATATATTGTTAATTTGTAAGATTACTGATTTAATACAAATGACTGACCTCTCCCGTTATTTTGATATTGAGGGGTTGAGGACTAAAAATGAGTGGTTGCTGTTATTTTGTAGATATGATGTATTGCACAGATAGTCTTGAGTCTATTGAGCACAATTAGGTGTTAAATATGGTTTTAGCACATGTAGTAGGGTTTTAGACACTCATGTCTTGTGAAAAGTGGATGAAATATGTTTGGGAGTAAAACTCATATCATTAGTTAGTTCTTGTAAAGAGCTTTCTATAAATATCTAAATTGTCTTAATCAAATGTCGAATGGAGAAATAAAGTGCATCAAAAACTTTCTCATACTCCTATCAAATGATAGCAGCAGAAGCTGTCAATCTGTGCAATGGACTAAACTATGGTGCATGACACAATAAGGAGTATGCTAACTAATTTGTGTTGAATTGCTGTTTTCCATAAAATGCACATACTTTTATTTTTTTTTTTTGGTTTCTTGGGCTTCCATATTTTATATTTTACTCTGATTATAGTTTACAAAATAATATTTAAGTGATTCTTTAAGTTGAAAACTTGAGATCTTATTTATACTAGAATTACAAACTTGATAATCTAATTAAATTAGCCTAATGATTGCCTTGGTTTTAGCGTTAATGATGGATTATTAAGGGTGATCTTACACTTTGACCTATGCTTTTATGACTGGTCATGACAAAGACGAATACAATAAAAAACTGCCTTTTTTTTATAGAAAATGGCAACATGGAATCGTATGGATACATAACAATATGTGGTACATACTTTTATCCTTGCATGTGATCCATACATCTCTAGAGCCTCAAGAACATGTTTTTTAGACCATATAACTAGATTTTTGTGTCCGTGCGATGCATGGGATATTAACTCTCAATTACTGCCTCCATTATAAAGTATAAGGCATTTAGAGGTTAAATGTTAAAAAAATATAAGATATTTTTAGTATTTTAAAGTATAATTATTGTCTTTCTTCTAAAAAGTATCCCTAATAATAAATCACTTTATGTTTTAGAGTGAAACATTATATTAAATAAAGATATATATGAAAAGATAATATTAGTTTTAAAAAAAATAACTACTTCATTAGAAGGCGAGATTTGATTAAAAATACCTTACATTTTTTAATAAAAAAAAGTACAATATAAAAATAGGCTCGGGTTCGGGTGACATTAAAATAAGGATTTTGTACTTAATTAAGGTTTCATTTTTTATTTTATTTCATTCTCTATTTATGTTTCACAAGTAAATTTATATTAAATTAAGGTTATTTTTGAAAACTTATATTTTTTTAAACAATAAGATTGTAAAGTATATTTAATACAATTTATTAACATACATAATTTTGAAAAATATCTTATAAATTGCTCCCTCTAGAGTCTGGACCATAATACGTGGCACTAATAATTACTTTATGATTCTAAAAAAATTGGTTGAAACATTAATCATTTAAATTTTTTTACATATTTCCAATCTTATCCTTATCAAATACTCTAGATAAGTGCCTTAATAATGACAATTAAAATTTTAATGCATAATTTGTTTTCAAAAATTGCAATAAATGAAGTAAGCTGAAAAATAATTATAAAAATTATCAATATCCTATATTTTAAATCAAGTAATACTTTTAAAAGATATTATATATTGTGATTTAAAAAAATATTTTTTTTAGTATTTATTCCACATTCACCACTATTTTTTCCTATGAGTGCCATATTTACCTTTTTTATTACAAAATATTTCTATTTTTTAATTTTTTATTTGCTACATAATAATTAAAAAATTACTATAAAAAATGGTCGTGAAAAATAAAAATAAAAAAGGTTGGACACTACAATAGAGGGTAGATTTGTTTTAAAAAATGGGCCCACGGTTTTACATGTACAAAATTTGAAAGTTCGAGCCCTGCCACTTTACCAGTAGAAAAATTAAAAAAAGAGAAAATGGGTCCTGCCATTTACTGTTCAAAGAACCGTTGTTCTACAATAATATTGGCACATTTTACAATATAAATAGATAGATAGATTATTTTATGTGTATCATTGCACAGTCTCATAAACTTATCAATATTCTGCGTGATAATATGCATGTAGGTATTTGCTGTTTATATTTTAGACTGGAGGTGCTAACACAAACAGTATTTGTTTCTTGCATAATAATTGTTAATATTGAATGTTTTATCAATAGCTGTCATGAAGAATAACTACAAGAACCGGAAAAAATATATCCAAACAATTATTTCATCATACTGTCAACCAAACTGTTACGAGAGAGAGAGAGGGGGGGGGGAAAACACTTGCCAGAATAACAACTTTCTTAAGCAAAGGCCTGTTTGTCAACACACCAAAAAAAAAAACCATTGTCCCTTTTCTCACAAGAGAAGTGACAGAAAAAAGGTATGGTTGAACTTTTCAACCTCCTCACCAAAAAACAAACAAACCCTAAAAAGCTGTATGATCACTCTTGAAACAGGTGGGTATGAGTTATCTAACATGGCCAACAAGTTAACCATGCAAAAAGAAAAAATAAATAACACTTTCATGCTAAGAAAAAACCCACCTGCAAAATGAACTTCACAGCAGACATTCATGGAGTTGATGGTCTAAGATGCCTGACACAACAAGCCTTGTAAACAACAGAGTTGAACTTCTATATATAGATTACACACACATGTATATATATTGTCTGTATATAATTTTTCTTGCTCTGAAGCTTTCGGTATGAGCTGGACATGCAACTTCTTCACATGAAAGATTCAAAAGCTGAGCGTAGGCTTCTCAGAAGCTCCTTCACTGTCATGCAAAAGTCCTTATCCATCTGCATATTGCAGAAAAAAATTAAGTGTATAATCAAGATGAAACATTTTTTACACATTCTAAATGCATAATCAGAACCATTGGATGGAACTTGAATCAATTACTTTATTTATTTATATCATCACCTGAGCGATTATGGTTATATCAAGAGCAGAACTGCCAAATGTCATGACACTGGTACTTGTGACTATCAGATGGAGTTTCTCTATCTCACTGACTGTTTTTTCTATCACTTGTGTTCTTTTCTCACAGTGAACTCTTATGAGGACGTTTCTTTCACAAATTCTGGCTTCAATTTCTGGTAATGGCTCCTCACTGTGATCACCAGAGTCTGAAGAACAATGGCTTTCATTGGCTAATATTTGAGTTTTCTTCACAACCACCACAGATTCCACAGTGCTCTTTCTACTCTGTTCCTCTTCAAGGAGCCTAACCTTCTCTTGCAATTGCTTCAAATACTTTATAGCATCTCCAAGAACAGAAGCCTTGTCTGTCTGTTAGTAACAAGTAATTTGTTAGGAATGGGGTGATCGGCCAAAATCAGGGAGAGTGAACAAATAGGCAAGAATAATGGAAGAACGATACATCTCAACTTAAAACCTTAAGGTTTCAAGTTTATGGATCCTTCCCACATTTGGACATTCTAACATGATTTACTAAGATCAAAGGTTTGCATTATGAGCTTGAGTTCTGATAACATTTCTGTATTGTTCTCAGAACGAAGAGATCAGTATTTTACAGCTAGATATAACTGACAATAACTTTATATCTCTCTTCAGATGTGTTTCTTTGACATTAGGCTGCAAACTTTTGCTACACATTATATCGAGTATTTAATTTAATCAATCTGATGAATCTTAAATATGGTGGACAAGAAATGCGAAGGGCAGTCAAATCAGAATCTGAAAAGCTTAAAGGTATAACGTAACATGATCTTCTTGTACCTTTTTGAGGCCAGGTACAAGAGCAGATAGAGCTATGAACCGTTGGCTGAGCTTTTCTCGTCGCTTTCGCTCAGCGATTATGTGGTCTGAGGTTGAGAAAGTTTAGGACTTGTTCCAATTTTTCTGGGATCTTGTCCTGCATTGAAGACAAGGTTCTGATTTCCCAAGGATCCATAAGAGACCAACATGTCTGAGGGGATTGTACTGTTGATTTCAGGACAAGGTGTCTGCTGGTCCTTAGGCTTCATCAATGTCCCGAATTGGCTTATGTAACTTGAATTGACAAAGGAAAGAAGATTGGAACAAGAATCATAGTCTGTGTCTAACGTCTGGTTCTGATCACTTGTGTTGGGGCTCCAATTATTGTTGGGTTTGAACTGTTTCTGGGGCCTTTCAATGCTACAAAGTGTAGTTTCCATGGACGTTTTGGGATTGAACATTGTTGGGTTTAGGTTAGAGAATGAATGTTGTTGTAAGGTCTCTTCAAATAAGCTTGGATCTTCCAGAGAGTTCAATTGCCATTGATGAAGAAAGGCAGGATCCTCCACTATTCCCTGCTTCAAAATCAAACACTAATTTCTCAGCAAAACTTTCAAAATTTACATTACTAATCTTTGTTTTGCCGTTTGTTTTCCTACCAATTACCAGATTAATATGACCATGTGATTCCAAATCAACATTCAGATTATGTAACCAAAAGCTTATTCTCAGAGAACAAAACAGAAGAGCTATAAGACACACACATGGCTTACCAGTTCAGGTAACATTGTCATAGGTGAAATCTCCTCAAGAAAACTCCTTATTCAACCAAAAAGATCCTTTTCCTGTAAGAGGGACAACCTTAACATGTCAGTTTTGTACTGAAAATTCATCATCTGATATAAATATCTTTCAAAGTTCAAACAAGTATTAAGCCAAACACAAAGCAGACAAAGGCCCACCACACACGAATCTACAAATTCCACATCAATATATCTCACTCACTCGTACTAATATACTCATAGATCTCAGTTCTTGAAAGTGACAAATAAACTTTGAGGTAGAGGAGGAGGAGGAGAAGCATACTCATTAACAGGAATGGGAGCTCAGGATTCAAGAAATGAAACCCTTTGTCGTATCCCACTGAAACGTGTCAGTGTGTGTCCCAATTTATAACAGCTTAGGAAAAGTACTGAAAAGAACACTAGTTGTTGAATTAGTTAAAATATTAATTCAAGCGCTGATGATAAAAACACAATAGTATCATGGTTAAATCAGGCTTATGAATAAAGCATTTCATTGAACCAATGCATAACGCTTTTTCAAATGGCCGGATTCACTTGATTTTCAATATTATGTATGAGGAAATTTTATGTGAACAGGAGGAGACAGCCTTAGATGACTAATTTTTTAATGAAGAGGAAGGATATAGAGCCCTTGTTATATTTAGGAGGGTGGCTTCAAGCTGACAAATTAATGTCCACACTTTTTTGTTGTTATATGGACTTTTAAGGAGTTTTTCTAATAACCCACCAACCTGCCATTGAAATTCTGATCATAAAGCTTTTTTGCAAACGAAGGCTCCATCAATCCAGCATGTGGCCCCTCACCATGCCACCAGCCCTGAGGGAATTTTGCACTGTTGTTGTTAGATAAATTTATTTTTGAAAGAAATGGCCTATTAATGTGGTTTTTATTGGCAGATTGAATTTCCTTTCAAGGAAGGGACGTCAATTATTTTAAAAGAAAAACAAAAGGTTATACAAAACTACTTCCAATCTCAAATATAATGCACCAATACCTGCCTCTGTACATACCAATAACATTGGTTAAATTTAGTTAAGCTCATTAAATTTGTGGCAAAACATAATTTTTTTTCATATTTATTCTTAATTAATGGTTGATCTTGGGCCTGTCAGGAAAAAATTATTGAATGACCCAAAGAGTGACTGTCATTTTAGAGTTGGACTATTAAAACACCCTAACAAAGGTTTTATATTTGAGGCCAGAGGTGGTAATAATTATTTTAAAACAAAGATATATTGAATTATTTATGTAATTATGATGTTAGTAATTATTTATGCCAAATGACGTTAGTAATTATTTTGAGACCAGATGTCACTTCAGTAACTATGTATGCCAAATGATGTTAGTTCATGCCCTAATGATGATATGAGATACAGGTCGAAGTTGTAGGACTGGAGATTAGATGTTTAAACCACGTAACAAAGAAAAGTTACTTTGTTTATTTTCCTATTTTACCCTTGGGCTCATTCTCATTTCCCACCCACCATAATTTTTATCAATGAAGGTGAAATGATATAAAAACAATTAATGTTTCACTAAAATTTTGAAGTGGTATTTATTTTCAAGACAACCAAAAAGTTGTTATTATTCTGAAATAAAGAGTGTGTGTTGAATTATATCACCAATCACATGAGACAAACTTAAGTTGTGAGGGTAAAGTTTGATGTAAGTAAATATTAAAAAAAAAAGTAAAATTATTTTTTTACTTCTTCAACTTTTAACTCATTTATAATTCAATCCCTCAACTATGATTTATTGCAACTCAGTCTCTCAATTTTTAATTCGTTTATAATTTAGTTTTTCAACTTAAACTTAAGTCAGTCCCTCAACTTAGATCCCACATTAAAAAGCAAAAGGAGGGTATTTTAGAATAAGATTGGAACATTTCTTTTATCCCTCTTATTTGATAAGGATATTTAAAAAAAATTGAAAAATAATATTAAGTTATAAGTAAGTCAAAAGTTAAGAGAAAAAGCCACAACAATCATAATTAAAAAACTGAGTCACGACGAGTTATAATTAAGGGATTAAGTTAAGAGTGGGTTAAAAGTTGAAGGACTAAAGATTAATTTTTCCTAAAAAAACCCTCCTCACATACAAATATATAGGAGAATAAAAAATTGTTAATTTTCCATTTTACCCTTGGGTTCAATCACTTTATGAGCTTCCTCCCATCTCCCAACAGTCTCCCATTTTCTTGGTCTAAGAAGATCGAATAAAATCAAATCCCATGACTAACCCGCCAATAAGAGCAGAATAGCCAACCATCATCACCATTCATTCATTCATTCAAGTCAATGAGATAATGTGAGACTGTTAGTGTCGGTTGGTTGTCATTTTCCAATAATGTGAATGATTAAGCCTCAATCTTCACCATTTCCCTTTTTTTAGGTGAATATTACACTTCCTTTGACCCTAAAGTCTTTAGCCAATTCCCAAGTGGCATGTGTTCACCATAACTTGCGGTTCGGTGGTATTAAAGGGTCCGCACATGAAATAAAAATATACGTTTGATTGACTGATTTGATTAACACTTGGTGATAATTCTTTTTTGAGCAGAATGACATATAAGTTCAAGGCATCAACTAATCCAAATTAAGCGTAAAGTGTTAAACTCTAGAATTTGCAAGTCCAATTATTACTTTTAAAATTTTATTGTGATAAATTTACATTTTATTTTTTAAATTCAACATAATTGAAGAATAAATAAATTTATTTTTTATTAAAATTTAAAACATAAGTTATAAATTCATCACAATAAAATTATAAAATTAAAAATTAAATTTGCAAATTTTTAAAATTTAATAATTAAAAATTAATTTAAATGAACTAGTTTCCTTAACATGTCACCTACTATAGGTTATCCCCCAAAAAAAAAAACATAAGTATTTAAAGTAATTTTTATTGCTACAGGTATCGTTTTATTGGATACTATTCTCAGTGGGGATTAATTGATTTTAAAAGTAATGTTTAAGTGTGCCTTTTTAGTTGAAGTAACGTATTGAGATTACTCTCAAGTTTCTTGAAAACCTGAACCAAAATTAATTGATGATATCTTTCCTCTTGCTTCCAACAAGACATGAGTGTGTTTATAAATTATTTAGTATGTATTTATTTTTTTTTAATTTTTGGGCTTTCTGGGTGTGGGTTTGATTTTTCTTTTTTTTTTTCCATCAGAAAATATACTATAGAACAATAACAAAACTTGGAGAACTGAAAAGGCTAACGTATAAAAAATTAATTAGGAGTTCTAATTTAATTTACGAAAGCAATATAACTATTAATTCTTATAATTTTATCAAGTCATGTTGTTGGTTCTATACTTTTTTTAATATTTTAAGTCCTTATAGTTTTTTTTATAAAATTAATCCTTATATTTTTAAATATGCTTGAAAGAATGATAATGTAACACAAATGATATTAAATTGGGGTATTTGATGCATAGGGTAAAAAGTTTAACCTATAAGGATGGGAAACTACTTTTCAACCTTGACAAGTGCTGTCACCAGAAGTCTTCTTCAAAAAGTAATCATCTCTTTTTTTTTTTTTTACCTTCTACAAATTCAAATTACCTTAAATTATAGAAATATTAAAAATTAATAAAATTATAGAAATAAATTTGTTTTTCCTTAATTTAATGATCTAATGTAAGTTAATTAAGTTGATTTGTATAAAAACTAAAAAGGAATAGGATTAGTCCAAAAATAAAAGAAAATATTTTAATTTATTAAATTTAATAATTAATTGGAGCATGATTTAATATAATAAATTATATGCTAATAGGAGTTAAATCTAAAAGAATAGGTCAATCCCTCATAATATGACAAACTAATATATGAATATCTTTTAAAAGAGATCCTCACATTTAATGTCTAGTCATGTTTTAAATAAAATTGTCTTTAATGGAATGATATCTGTAAATAATGAAAAAAAAATAGTAGATTATAAATTGATTATAAACTAATTATTGTTCCTCATCAATTCCTGACCTTTTTTTTTTTTTGGGTTATACATTGAGCACCTTGTATTCTGAGCCAGCCTCCTATAGAATTCCTAACCATCCTTCACCAAACATGAATCGACATATGAACATACTACATTGGTATCATCCTAGAAAGTCGGAACGCTCTCCGTAAAAATTTGAACTCTTACTCATTCCTGAAAAGTTGGAGCCAGGGTGGCCTTCACGGTGGAGGTTCTCGATTTGTTTATGACGTGTCACTTGTTACTTGCACGATATATACCCGTCAGCATCAATGGAAACATATGTTCGCTAGTCCTAAAACCCTGGAAAAGGTTTTATAATTAAGCTCACCAACCCCTTAAAATTGATTTTTATAATGGGAGACGAAGAGAGTATCCGCGTGCGTCATTTCTTAACTTTCGTAAAATATATAAGTAAATGTGTTCAATTTAATGCATAATAAAAATTATGTTTTACATTACGTAATTTAACTAATTTTGATTTTTTGTTGACACGTGCAAGCTTAATTATCTATACCTTATATTTAGATGAGAAAGAACATTCAAAGATTGAATTTGAAGCCTAATCTAACCACTTTGGAACTGGCAAAAATTGTTCTAAGTTAACCAGAATTCATAAATTCAAGTCTTAAAAATGTAGTGGCCATAGTGGCCAACTACACCCACTCTCATGATGCTTGTCATATATCATTTTGAATTAATGTGAGCTAATTAAGTCTCCACAGTTTGAGTGAGATAAGTTCAAAATACTGGGTGCTCATGCTAAAAAAAAAAAAACCTGAAGCTTAACCTAAAATAATCCTGTGCATTAAATAAACATGGATTTAAAGAGCACAAAAAACCATGTGTCCAAAGTGAATGTATATTGACAAAGATTTAAATTTTACATATGTAGTGACAAATTGATGATAATAGAGAAGAATAAAATATTTCGATTATCAATTAATGAGCTTCTACATGAAAACTATTAGTTCTTCAAAATTTTAAGAAACTTTGACATGGTGGTTGGTTTTCAAGGATGTAAACTCTAACATGTCAATAATCAAAGGTTGCATAAGTGGCCCGATGACTTGGTCAGTCTAGTCTTGCTTTAACCAATCAGGCAATCTAGGCTAGGCTTTGGGTTAAGCATCGAGTTGAAATCAATCACAACCCAATTTGACCTTAAAATAATAGTATATTTTATTTTTTTTCTAATTTGTTTAAATCTTAATTATTTTATAATATTATTTTACTTATTTTTCATGTATTATATTATTTTTTGTTCATCATGCATATTTTTTGTAATTTTAATTTTTTCAATCTTTTTAAATGTTTAAAATTGATTTTTTTTTTACTTTATATCAGGTAAAAATTATGAATGATTGTTAATCATATACAATGTAAACAATTATTACTTTAAATTATATCATTATAAAAAAATCCATTTTAAATAATTATAATTATATTTTTTGTTGGTTAATAAATTTATTTTCATGTTTAAAATTATTTTTAAAATAAACTTCAGACATCATACCAAAACCAAATTGAACCTTCAAACAGCCCAATGCCCAAATATGCACTTAGAGCCAAGCATCAGGTTAAGGTGAAATCCAACTTTGTGCACCCCTTTTAACACCACCGTTGTAATAATAGAATAAATCAATAAAAGATTTTTTTTAAGAAAAATAGAACTAAATTACCTAAAATCATATCTACTGTGAAAAAAATGCAAATAATGATACTTTTCATTTTTCATTTTAAAACAAAAATATAACTGAACCATGAGTAAATAACCAAAGTACTCCTAATAAGTAATAACAAAAAGATTTTAACACCACTTACATTAAAACCATTTTTTCGGCCAACAAATTTAAACTCTGACGGAAAATTACAATTCAGAACCTAAAATAGCTTCCCACCAATTACGTAATGGGTGGGGGAAAAAAACCCAACAAGGACAGAAAATGAGTATAAAGACAAATGATCAATGGGCAAAATCAGAGTGTTAATGAAGAAGTTATGGGTTAAACTCAATTTTTGTTTTTGTTTTTTTTTGTTTTTGTTTTTTTGTCACCAGTGGCTGCCCGCGCGAGCGTGTGCAAACACACACACAGGCGAAAAGTCAATACTCACTTCAGTTCGCCTATCTTGGATTGAATGCATTTCCTACATATATCTGATTCCCCGCCAAAATATTACGACAAAGCCACTGGTGAATGAAGTGGGAAAAAAATTCATAGAATTCATGTCAATCCGGTAAGGCCCTTCAAAAGGGATGTTACTGTTTATTTGTGCCCTGCATTACAATGTACATACAAGTGTTGAAGAGAATGACTGACCTATCCGCAAATTACTAGCAATATACATGTTTACCAATTTAGAAATATGGGAATGAATGATCTTACAAGCATGTGTTGATACCACAGGGGACATTGTTCTACGTCGACGCTATACGCTCTAATGGAGGCCAAGCAATGTCATCGTCATCTGCATAGCCCCGAAAAAAGAAATTGGAACAGTTCTTCCAACAGCCGTGATTGTATGGATTTCTGAACTTCCCATCAGGACCACGAAGATACCAATATCGAGTAGAGTTTGCTACTTCATTTGTGGTGATATTACGAGCTATCTGCACAAAAGCATAAAAGGTCTTCCATTAGCTACTTATCTTTAAGGTGTTTAAGAAACATAAATTGCAGTACATGCATATAAGATGACTTCAAATGTTTCTCAACTGACTGGCATGAGGCTAAGCTGCTTCACTCCCAGCAAATAACTCATTGATGATAAGGTATTGACTATTTTATATCAAGCACCACATTCTCAAAATGTTTTAAGATTTAACAAGTTAGATTATTCCCCAGTTCATTGTGTTAGAAGATGCTGCGAAGGAAAGCAACTAAGGGTCTCGTGGAAAATCGACTTGTGAGTTGTGCTAAAATATTTTAACAGTCGAAATTTAAATAAACTAAAGAGGAGTGAAGAAACCTAGGTTAAGTGATACAAAGAGCGCTGTCGATGGATAAGGGATTTACTACCAGCTGGAAGTCTTGTTTCTTGAAATCATTATCCAATGCTTGAAGGAGCTGATTTAGTGTTAGATAATAAGGGATTGTGCTAGGAAAATGTTGAAAAGGCCCTTCCCAGGAAGCAGACTTGTGGGTTACGGTGCAGTTACTAGATTTAGGATTTATGGGATTTTTTTTCTGTAGCAAGTTGAAATCTGAATATTGGCTCAGGACAATGTTGAATATACTAGGATAAATATTACAAGGGGGAGTCATAAATGATCGGGATATTGTGAGATCATCATTGTTTAGGAGTCTTATCTATCTATCAAGATCATTGTTTAGTCCTATTCTAAAGTAATTTATCTTCACATTCTTTACGGGTTCACCTTAGTCTCTGAAAGTTTATCTTGAACTCAAATCTTTCAAAATATTTTGGAAAGTGCAAGGGTAGAAATGTGCGTCATGTTTTAACTATTCAACCTTAAGCTCTGCCCACCCTAAATTTGGTTAAGCCCTAAATTCAACAACATGAAGGCCAAAGTTGCCACCGGATTCAAAGCATCTGAAACCTAGGATAGAGAGAGAGGCAGAGAAGTTCAACTCAAAGCTTGCAAGTGGCTTTGACTATGGCTCCGTCACGATCATGAAGCCAAGTTAAATTTTGTTGAGTTGTGACGAATAAGCTCAATCCATCTATTATGTTATACCATATCAGTAGTAGTCATAAAGTAGAATCAGAGACGAACAAAAGAAGATTATATGGCATCAGAAGATTAACAATGTGTCATGCATGCATTCATTCAACTTGGCCTTCCTGATTCTATATCTATTTATCTAAGTCCAGGTTCATAGATGATAGATGGCTTTTTAGATCGGCTTCTTTAATTCTATAGCCTGAATAAATTCACAATCAAATTGAAGTGAACATAAAGGATATATGTTGAAATGGTCAGATTAGGTCTCCATGTTGACACCGGAACAACTTTTCATTCAAATATCTAAGATCATAATAGTGAATCAAGGGTATTGTACCTTCATTATGCAATAAAATCTAATTAGCAAAATACATATGCTATGCATAAAATAATAATGACAGTAACGTGGTAATGATTTAACAACTCACCATTGAAGCTTGTGTTGACGTCAAAGTTACAGCAGGAATGAAAATAAAAGTGTCCAGCACCAGAAATGCAATAGCACCGGGATGTTGTACTAGCATATGATGGATCCATGTTTCTCCTTCGGACAATCCTATCGATGATGTCCAAATTCCTATGACGGAAGCAAGGATAGTTTCAAGTTGAAATAAAATAATATAAAATATGATTTCAATGTAGGACAAGGCAGAATGAGATCTTTAAGTAATACTTTGAACCGTAACAGCACCGCTAATGAATGATGTCAAAGTTGCCATGCAAACAAAAATAAAGAAATCCCTTTTGTTCCTCTGCAAGATACACAATTGTTATGATATTAACCCAGGCTGGAAATCAGGGGAAAGGAAAAAGGAAAATTTCCTTTATAATTGAGTGACAAAGTTAAACAGGACATCTTATTTCCAAGTCAAAAAGTATCCACAAGGACAGTAATCCTGATTCTATAAGCTGCCATCCACCTTTTCGTAAAATTCAAAAAGAAAGAGCGATTTAAAATTCTCCACAAGAATTATTTTTTCTTGTGGGGGGGAAACTAAAATACCATGATTCCTGACCTTTCCCACACAGTTAGATATCCACGGGCAATGGTGGTCAAACTGTTCCACACAACGCTTACAAGTCGGGCAATGCTTAGATCGGACAGTTCGAATTATCTGATGATGCAATTCCAGAAAAGCACAGAGTGAGTAATAATTAAAATTGAGTTCTTAACAAAGTAAAATCTAACTACAAATTAGCATTCGTCAGTATTTCCATCAAATACTCAAACAAATGCACCCCAAAAAACAAAAAACCAACCTTGCAGGTAGGGCAAAGTTGAGACCAATTTCCTGTCCAAACAGAGGAGCTGTTCAGGTCAATATTCAATAAAGGATCCTGTAAAACACCAAATATAATATTAACAGATTTTCTAGTTAATAAAACCGGTAGATTTGTTCATAATATAGTAAAACTACAGTTCATATCAAGATATAAATGCTCATAATCTCCCATCATGTGTTTCAACTGAAAACCCAGAGTTGCATCAATGATTTTGTATGAAAGGAAAAGATATCAATTATCATGCATTCTCAAATCCACTGATTGTTCAAATAAAATCAAAGTAACCTTATAACTAGATGTTACATAAGTTACACTGCATGAAATATAATTCTATTGTTCACATAATCAAATCTTTCCTGCCTCATAGACCTTATGCTCAGGTAAAATACCCTCATAATTTGAAGGTTATATCTCACTAAAACCTGACTCTGGTGCAAATCATTTCTTAAAAATGACCATCAGAATTTGAAGCAACCTTTTTTATAGACAATAGAGTTTACACGTGAGATTGCATACCTCTGTATCATCATGAGCACCTAAGTCTCCTGGTCGTTTTATATAACCAGGATCTTTACTGCACAAAAGTGTAAATAACATTAAAAAAAATTATGATGCTAGCAACTTTAAATTAAAACACATTAGGCAAAACTAGATCATATACCAAGAATATATGGTAAAAATTAGATAGCATTGGAAGGCAGTATCATTAAGTCTGTTGCACAGTAACATCTGGCAATGCAAATCATATGAATGTCTGGGAAAAGTCACGAGAAAAAATAATGCAAGCAAACTAACTGTCTGAATTTCTTATTTGTAAGACAAATACACATGAAACAGGTGCTTTACCAATAATCATTAAGCAGTCCTCCTATTACACAAACATCGATGTCTTCAGTTATCTCATCTCAAGGTTCTAGAACTTGACATGGTAAAAACGAGAAAGTTTGGGGAATTCCTACAAGTTAATGAAAAGATTCTAAGATCAAGTGATTGGCTGCAACTCATAATTCTTTGTTCTTGCTAAAGTGGCAAAGACCATGACCACCAGTTACAGTTTTCTTCAGTACTTTGTGTGTTGTTATTTGATGACATGGCAGATGTAACCACTTAAAATCACTAAATAATGCAAGCCAAAAATTAATAGCCAAATAACAAAAGATAAATACAAAGTAGAAAAAAAGGAAGTGTGCATCACCCACAACAATTTTCAGTAATGTGTTGACTGACAGAAAGAACCAGTCTTTTTAAAAAAAAAAAAACAGAGAGAGAAAATAATAATGAATTGGGAGAAAGAAGAGAAGAATAAAGAATAATAAAAAATCATACAACAACCACGACACAAAAAGAAGAGAAAAGCAAAGGATTAAGAAACATGATCCTCCTTTGGCTCATCTTTGAATAATAAAGTTCAGATAACACATCAAAATTGGAAAGAAGAGGAAGCAAAATACATGCTAGTCAAATTTTACAGTGCACCTTTAGAACATAAGTCAGCGTAAAATATCTGTTCAAACCAAAGAGATACAAAAAATGAAGAAAGGAGATTCAAATTTTACCTACTGCACCTATAGAACATAATCAAGCTACCAACTGCCAGAGAAAGAGCTGTCCAAGCCCAAAGACCAACAACAGCAGTAATCTTTGGAAAACTAGAACCTGGGGGGAGAGAGTAAAGCATTCAATCATAGAAATATTCAAGGACATATTATAATTATAATATAATATAAAATATGTAGAAATTTGTAAGGAGTCCTTGAAAGACCTGCAACAACTGAGTTGATGAAGAGGAACATTTCCAAGATTATAATACAAAATAAGATGGGAGCATAACCAATATCTTTCATCCTTCCATTACAAATTTTGTCTCTCCAGCGGTTGCTCAGAGCTCGCTGTTGCTTAGACTGCAATATATAAGACCATTATCAGCTTTGAGATATAGTAATCTGATGTTGGCCAACCAAATTATGCCTTAGTGGCAATGTGAGTGATGGGGGAAGAGTGAAAAAAAAAAAAAAAACACCACATGTGAAGGCCCCACATTAGCTAGCTTAAGATGGAAGTTGGTTGTGGCCGTGGAGTTGCTATAGAAACCAAAAGGGGGTAAAGACTTAAGTATTCTTTTCAATTGCCAGCTCATTTAGTACGGCTCGTGAATTTAGGCTTCTTGAAAGCCCATAGTTTAAACTTTTTCAGCCAGATCAGCACCTGTCCAGTTTTTAATGAGTATAGTCCAATTTTTGACCTTTTAATAGTCCAGTTTTGGGCTTATCCTGGACCAAACTAAGTACCAGTTTACTAGTATTTAGGTTGACATGACTGGTGCAATCCAGTTTTCAGTATATTGATGATTCTCCAGGACCTACAGCATTACAAAACACTGCTAAACTATGTCGCGTAAATGGATACAAGTTACAATAGTTCAACAGACATCTTTAATAGATTAAACCAAGTAAAGCCCTAACAAATTATGCATATCAGATGCATGCATTTAATGTTAAAACTATCTGATACTGGGATATCCTCACTTAGACCCTTTTTAACACTTGTTGCTACAACAAACCCAACACCAGAATCACCCAACCAGAAAAGAAGAATATCATAATAAATAAGAAAAGCCTTGAATTTTATTCCCAGGACAAAGAAAATAATGTTAAATTCTGAATTATCATCTCGAATTTTAAAAACCAAAACTATAATCAATAAATCAGAAAGTTATAATAACCAAATAAGGATGCTTTTCAAACTTCAACTTCAGAAATTTCCTTTTTTTGCCACACTGCTCAAGATCATTGCCTAGACGCTCATGCAAATGAGGCCCTCATTAATTTCCTAATTTCTTTTTTGACACCTTTATTTCCTTCTATGCTAAGTAAATACATATGTATAAATAAAGCAAATGTATCTCTGAAATCTCCTTCAAGAGTATGCACCAGCAGAACTACATGCAATAACGGTTACACATTTTTTCAAGTCTCATGAATGATGTTTTAGTGAGAAAATATACAACCAACAGCATCATCAACACAATGTTACGTACAAGGAAAAAGGCGACATGCCGATGACCTTTATCATGTGCAAGCTGTACAGGAGTGAATCCAGCTTTGTCCTTCACCACCAATTCTTTCTTTGTGCCTGAGTGTACAAGCACAGTGCATGCCTCTGCATTTCCTCTTGTTGCAGCCCAGTGCAAAGGCGTACAACCTATACTAGTTTTATTGAGAACCATCTCATTTAAAACTAAATGACTAATATAACTTTAAGTTACTATAGCTTTAGGAACAAACAACCCTTTTCAAATATAATAATTTAAAAAGCTCATTCCAATGTAACAAACAATTATTGCATTCACACTCATATAAAACAGTCTTCATCAAATGTAAAAAGAAATCTAGCAACAAAAGTGCTTCTCCAGCATCTTGAAATACAAAATCATAGTCCCAACACAAGAATAATGATAAAACAGATGCATCAGTAGACATACATGAAGGAAGACATTAGAAATTAGAAACTTTTACACCAGCAAATTGACAAATGATTCTACTTTTGATACCATTACTCTTGAAAGGTTTATCCAGTAGAAACTATAAAATACTGACCACAGATAACATCTACCCTGGTAGGTGATAGCTCACCTCAGCATCAAATAGACCGCCAACTTCAAAAACTAAAAACTAAAAGAGGCTTATATTGTGAAGAGAATTCGATTGAGAAATTATACAAATGAACAGTGACCTAAATCCGCTTGGCATACCATTTTTATCTTGTCTCCCTTGGTATGCATCCCGGAATAGAAGCAATCGGATTGTATCAGCAAACCCCTTAAAGGCAGCCCTGTTTGAAGAATTAAAAGAATAAATAAAGGATACAAGAAGCTAACAAAGAAGATAGTCAACATCTTCAACAATATTAGTTTTATTCATATGCGGCCATGGTTATTAAAAAATGCATTGCATTTACCAACCAGAAGGACAACACAAATTTTTGAAACAAAGGGAAAATGATGTTTATTAGATTCTCTGGTTTAAGATTATGGTTTAGCATTATGACCTAGAGTGGTAGAATTAATTAATAAAATCAATGAACCAAAAATCATTTTAGTCAAACTAATTAAGTTGTGAGCTGGCTCTAAAAAATGATAAGAGAGATAGTGAAGATCAACAAAGATAAAAAAATAACATGTAAATGTCCAGTGGAAATAGTCTCACCATGCTTAATCTGCATTTCACAAAAGTTCAATTTCCAAAGCTTCAATACTTGTGCAAAGTTCAAAATTCAAGAAAAGCACCACATTGGTTATCTTGTCATTCTTAATTTCACCTTCAAAGATTTTCATTCTTTCTAATGAAATAGCATTTTTCAACATGCACGTAATTCTCATATAGACAGAAATAGAATTTTCCAACCCATGATATATTGCATTTCTCTTAAACTATACTACATGTGGCAGAACAACATTGGCAACCAAGTACATGTGTTCGAGCTTGGAGGGGTATTGGAGTTAATGTACAGCATAAATGTTAGATGAAATGTTGACTAGATAGTGTCTGCATTAGGCTGTAATTAGCAAGTACTTAACGAGTCTTTTATGTCTTGTCTTGTATTTTAACCTATACACAAAGAATTTCATGTTGCTCAGCCATTCATTAATCACATCTCTACGGAGGGTTTTCCCTCTTCCTCTCTATTTATTTCATGATGTCATATTTAACTTTATCTGCGTGGATATTAATAATTTTTCTTCTTAGAAATAGTTTCTTTAAGCCACTGCCCTTGTAGCATAGCGGCAAGGAAGCTCCCTTATAAGTGGAAGGTTGCCGGCTCAATTTTGCTTATAACCTCAAGCCATTAGCGCTTGGCCTTGTAATTAAAAAAGAAAAAATAGTAGTTTCTTCAACATGCACGTAACTCACATAAAGAGAAATAGAATTTTCCACCAGGTCACGTTTCTCTTAAACAAGATTAGATGTGGTAGAAACAACATTGGGAGCCATGTATATATATCAACAAGGCACTAATGTCTATCACCAGGCATAACAATCCGAGCTTGATAGAATACCAATGAAGAGGACTCCATCCCTCATAATCGGGTGCATCAAAGTCAGCATTGTACTTTGCAATTATGTGATTTAAGAAAGCCGTTTGTCCATATTGAGCAGCAACGTGAACTGCCTGCACCATACAATAAACAATATAGCTAACATATACTGATCGAGCAGGTTCCATCTTATTGACGTGCTTATAAGCAATCTTTTATATTCAATTCCAAGACTAAGCAATCAAAATAAAAATAACTGGAACAAGTTACATAAAACAACCGACTTCTCCAAAGATCAAAACTTAAATGGAAATATCATCTAAGCAATTAGCAGATACGTCTCTTCAAATCCCTCCGCTCTAAGAATGTGTGCAAAAGATAAAATAATACCCTGTATCCATGTAAATCTGCAGCCTCAAGCCGAGCACCGTTCTCCAAGAGCAAATCTGCCACTGTAGTTGCACCACGAACTGCCGCCCAGTGCAGTGCCGTCTGTTGCATGTTGTCAGTAGCGTTGACATCGCCCCCGTGCTTCAAGAATCAGAGTGACAGACATATAGAGTTGAGAGGGGGGGAAACGTAAGTTAACACGCGACATAACCTATCTATACCTTGTCAGAAAAACAATTTAGTACGCAGACACCATTACAGTTACAACAGTTGCTTCTATTTACCATGATGAATAGAAAATGAGAAAAATAAAAAAACAATTCCCTTATTTATGCATAAGAAAGTGAATAGTTCAAAATTTCAAAGCAAGCCCAATATTTTGTCATCAACGTTGAGCTCACATACGGATTATCACTTACTTAAAAAACGATTAGAAAACATGGGAGCACCTTAATGATGTACTGCGCAATATCTGGAAAGTTGTAAAGGGATGCCCACTGGAGAGCATAATAGCCATTGGAATCAGGCACAGAAACGGAGGCACCTTCTTGTTCCACAAACGACCTCAATTTCTCAAAGTCCCCATAAGATACGGCAGAGAACACGTCTACAACGAGAGGTGCATCGGAAATTTTCGGGGTTTTAGAGTCCGATGACACCACCTCGATCTCCGACGAAGCCATTCGGGCTAAAGCATTCGACAGGAAAACAGAATTTGAAAGGCTAATAGTAGGGCTGCACAAATACCGGACTGGACCGGGTTGGATGTCAACCCGAAGTCTAGTCTGAATGGAGACCGGGTTAGAATTTTCAGTCCAAAGACTGGTCTAGTCTTGTTGGACCCGGGACCTGGACCGGGTTGGACTTGGTCCACCGGGTTACTGGACCAGTCCAGTTTCTTAAATCCAACTCTCTTAAAAAAAAAAAGGTCCTCATATCCCCTTTCCTATTCACTTGTATCAATATCATAAGCTTACTACCGTTTGAGTTTCAAAGCAAGCACTATTTAATTGCACATGATCCTTGTTATGAGATTAATTATGTTTCTTTCAGTTTTTTAAAGTATAAATAATCATCTTTCTCGCGTATTATATGAAGTACAAAAAAGGTGTCATACTATTCAATACCTATAAATATTACTGCTGTTTTTTTTATTCTTGCAAGTGTCAAAGAGCTAGTTAGAGATTTGTGTTAATTATAAATGTAAGATTTCCATTTTTTTTGTCTCTTGTATTTTATTTTTGTCTAAATTACCCTATAATCATATTTTCATGCGATATGGAGAAATGGAGAAATGACAAATGAGGCTATCAGACTTCAGAGTTCAGAGACCGAGTCTGAAGCATGCACGTGAGGTGTCAGGGTACTGTTACTGGGCTCAACTAAGTAAGATCTTTTTTTTGTAAATAATATAATTATTTAATATTAAATATTAAAAAAAGAACCTGGACCGGGTCGGACTGATTGGTCCGAAAGAGCAGTCTCTAGTCTGGTCTGACCCGTATGTGCAGTCTGACCCGTTCAGTCCAGTCTTTTGTTCGGGTTGAATTTTTCAAGACCGGGTTGGACCGGGTCACACCGGGTCGGACCAAACAGACCGGGTTTGAGGTTTTTCTGCACAGCCCTAGCTAATAGGATAAGGGTTTTCAGGAAAAGGTCAAAATTAGACCTACCTGGTGATTGCTTTTGGAGAGACAGAGAGGGAGGAATTTAGAATCTCTGGGGACATCGCAGAAGCTTCCGTTCAAAGCTTCCCCTGTTCCGCCCACTGTTCATCTTTTGTTATGTTGTCTTCTCTTTCGACTGCTTATTCTTACGTGCAAAGGCTCCTCATTCGTGTTTTTTTTCTTATTTTTGGGGTCAAGAAAAGCCTTCTCTTTCAACTTTCAAGTTTCAACAGAAGCGGCCGATCAAGACATCAGGTGATTTGGAGATGATTACGCTTATCTGAATACGAGTATGGCTGAGCTTAGCCATAATGCACATGGCATCAGTGCTCATTGCTCAGAGTTTCAGTAAAAATCAATAAAATATATAGAAAAATTGGGAAAAAATATTTAAAAAAATTGTACAAAATAAAAAAATACCATTATGTATATGGTTATTTATAATTAGGTTTCGATAATAATTTTTTATTTCATATGTCAACCAAGTATACATTAAAAAAATTATTTGAGATGAAGGCCTTGGATTTTTTTCCCCCTTCAAGAAGGAGAGGCCCCAGATTAGTATATGTTATTATCATTTTGGATAACATAATTTTATTATTTTCAATGCAGAGAAATGATGGCACGAGTTAATCTAGAAAGTACGTACTTTATAAGCTAATGGAAGGAATTGAGAATTTAGTAGTTAGGCTAAAGTATATTTTTTATCATCTAGTTTTTTATAAAATTTTAATTTAATCTTTTAATTTTATAAAGTATCTTTTAAGTATTTTTATTCTAATATTATTAATTTTAAATAATTATTTTTATACCAATTGTTATTATTTTAAAAAAATTAAATTTACTATATCAATATTTAAAAATGTTTTGTCAATATTTAAGTTTAATGTAAAAAATTTTTGGGATAAAACTAATAATATTAAAGTTAAATGACTCAAAAATACTTTATAAATTTAAGAGATTAAAATAAAATATTGTATAAAATTAAAGAACTAAATGTATACTTTAACCTAATAGTTAATATTTTATCCATGAGCAAGTTCGGACATGTGTCTGCCAGGAGGCAGGAGCTTGAGAAAGTTTAACTATGAGTAATTACAAACTCATTCAGACCCACCCATGAGCAACAAAAATTAGCTTGAGATAGGAGAAACAATTCAAAGCCACTTGGACTTATTATTTGTGGGTTGCGGAAACAAGGTCATTCTACCACTTATAATATTTACTTCCTATTTGGATTGCAAAATTAATCAATTTTTTGGAGGAAAACCATGGTTTCAGTGAAAAATGCCAAAACACCGTAAATTGTTGCTAATTAATTATTAAAGTTTGAGCCACATTTTGTTATAAGCTACGGGCTGGTAGCTTCTCTCTAGAGGTATTCAACTTGGACCCTTCCTAATTGACTCAGTATCATCTCAATCATATCAGAACGGGTCTTGCTTTGACTCGAAAATAATTTAGATGAGACTTTATGAGACGAGACAAGAAAAAGGTTCAAGACGGGACGGGACACGAGATTACCATCGAGACATCCCGTCTCATCCCAAATATTATATATATTATTTTTTATTTTAAATATATTAATTATATTAATATAATTTACACTTATATTAATTATATTAATTATAATTTCAATGCTTATAATTCTTATTTAAAACTAAAGTTTTTTTTGTATTGATAATTTTAATGGTATGGAGTAAACATGGCAATATCTTTCTTTATAATATATTAATTATATTAATATAATTTATTATTATATCTATCTATTTAATAACTTTTATTTATAATGTATTTCTTGCTCTATTTTCAAAAAAATAATTAGCTTAGTATATCTCCATTAAAGTAAAAGAACAATGATTTAATATTGTGCTTGATTTACCTGTTGTTGCTACTCTTATAGCATAAAAATTACTTGTATTTTCTATTATAATGTGTAGTTATAATTAATATAATTCAATAATTGACTTTTAATTGTTGTGATTTATATATTTGTATTTTTTTGATTAAACTTAATAAATTATATAATTTAAAATTTTAATAAATGTTATTATTAAGACCTTTCTTCAATATTATTCCATTTATCAGGACTGCAGGACGTCCCAATCTTGTCCCAACTCTTAATAAGACAGAATGACTTTCAAGACAGGACGAGACATGGAATTAAAATTCAATCTAGATCTTTTTTCTGGACAGGACACGGGATGGGGTGTCCCAGTTACATCTCGTCCTGTGAATACCCCTACTTCTCTCAATCAATTATTTATTTAGTTTATAAAAGAAGCAAGATCACAAAATGGGTAGTACAAATGAACGGGAGAAATATTGGGTCAAGAAGTAAAGTGATAGAGATGTCCTGTTAAATGTTGTGAACATTTTTCCCATCATTTTCTATAATTAATTAGATATATAAGTTAAATAATATATTTTACTTTTTAAATAAAATTTAAAAATTTAATAATATTATATACAACTTTATCAATAATTTAATTTTGAAAAACAATGTCCTTTATGATAATTTGCACAGCTAAAATTAATTCTAATTAGATCACCCAATATCTTCAATCATGTTCAAATTAATTTCAAAAAATAATATCCAAATAAATTGAATTATAATATAATCAATTATAATCAAAATTAATCATATTAATTAATTATTTTTATAGTCAATTATACCCAACTGAAATCTAAACGTGCTCAAGTTGTCAGCAAAGGACTCCACTTGCAACTCCATAAAAATTTCCTTAAAGTAACCCTTATAACTAGGGCTGCACTTAGGTAGGATTGGGCCGGGCATCACTGTGTTTGGGCTAAGTTTGGCCCGATCAACTTGAAAAAGCTTTTTATAAATATTACTTTGAAAAATATATAATTTTTTTGAAAAAATATAATTATTATCATTTAAAATATATCTTTTATAAAACTAGTAATAGAATCACTAGTAATTTTTTTATTACATATGATCATCTATTAATTATTTTTACATAATATTAAGTTAAGAACAAATTTTAAATTTTAAAAGAGGTTAAAATAATTGTCATCTAAAACATTATAATTCATGATAACTCTCAACAAAAAATAATACCATCAAATAAAAGGAGAATCTCAAAGCAAAAAATTTGCTTTTAGGGTCCAATACAATCTAAAAACTTTTTGCAAGCTCAAAGAGCCCTTCTTGCAATTTTTTTTCGTATGCAAAAAGACATCATTGTCCTTAATGAGAAAGAAAGAAATGAATTGAAGTAGGAGAAGATGTAACATCTCAAATTTGTAATCCTGTATTAATTACTGATTACGAAATGAATTAGTGATTTAATGTGAAATTAGTATTCTAGATAGTAGAATGTTATATTAATTCATTGGGATGTTATATGAGCAAATATGAGCGGAAGAAAGAAGTTTTGAAGTAGAGCGTGTGAGCATAGTAAGGATTACCCTCACTGTGCCACATGCCATAGTAAAAGATGGGTGTGTCGCAGTGTATGGTGCAAAACTCTGATAAATAAGTTCGTGTATCAACTCATGGAAGAAAAGAGAAAAGAGGAAAAGAAGGTCTTGGCATGGAGAAGAGAAAGAGCTCTACTAAGGCACTCAATTTCAGGAGAAAGAGGAACATTTCCAACCTATTACTTATCGAGTAAGTTTTATAGTGCCTTAATCTTCAATTCTATCATATTTTTTCTTAGTTTTAACTAGTGAGAAATTGAATTCAAAAATTTTAAAGACATGATTTTTTACCTTATAATAATAGAAAGGTTCTCTGAGACTAAACTAGTACCTTGTGACTAGTTTGAGTCAAGACGATAAAGTTTTGAAACTTTAGGCTCGATTTAACTTAATCTAAAAAGAGAGTAATGTGAGAAATTGGGCTAGATAAAGGTTAGTGTTGGTATTGAATGATAATTGGCCATAACACATGTGAACAAGTATGAATAGAGGTAGTGGCAGCAATTAGGTGTTAAATTGTTATAGTTGGCACCTTTATCAATAATGAAATTGACTTTGGTTACCACTTTTGTATAGATTTTAGCATGTAATGCATACATAGCAGAAAGAGATTTAAGAAAAGAAATGTAACACAGGTAACCCTTTCTATTAAGCAGAAGGGTTGAGGTAATGATATAACTTATTATTTTTATTAACTATTATAACTGTGTAGAAGTGATAATATAATTGTGAAATTGTGATTTTGTTAGTTTTTGTGCATGATTTAGCATTATGAATGATTTTAGCATAAAAATTAGATTTGTAAAAGGAAAGTTTGTCAATTTCTGACTTTAGTTGATATATATATATACATATGTATGTATGTATATATGTATGTATGTATGAAAGTATGTATGTTATGAAAGTGTGGAATCGAGATAATTGTGTAAAAAACATGATCATAGGGGGTAGGAATTCACTTAGGATATGTGAGGATGTGTGTATGTGGAGATGTGAGTGAAAAAATCTATATAGTCAGGCTAGCACCATAAGATATTTAGTGCAGCATTATATGGCCTAAAACCATAGGTAGTCCAGTACAACATTATATTGGAATTGTTACCATGGGATATCGGGATAGTCTAGCAACTCCTTAGTGCACGTTAGGGTGTAGTTAGGAGTCAACGATACCTTTATCATAAGTATGTGATAAGGGAAATCATAGTCTGTAAGTAGAATAAATTACTTTTGGTCTGGTATTTTTACCAACGAAAGTGTGCTCGGGTCAATGAGAGATTGATTCAGTAAAGCCTATAGTTTTATATCGAGAAGCATTGGAGATTCGGTGGTTAGATGATCATGTTAGTGTATTATTTATATGGAAATGTTTTGAAAAGATGAAATTCCTACATAGTATGATATATAATTCTTATTACTCTAGTTTTGTTACTTTGGCATGGTTATCTGTGGTAATAGATATTAAATAAATTATATTGGTTGCTGATATTTTGATTTCACTCGTGGCTATTTATATTTTTTCAAGTTTTGGTGATAGTGATGCGAAAGGAAAGGAACCAGATCGAGAATAGAGATTTCTCAATTAAGCCTTGTAAGAATCAATGTAATGAATTTATATACAAGTAATAGTTGTGTGTATAAGTTGTAACATCCTAAAAATTTTAAGACTCAAATTTATTTAAAAAAATAAATAAAAATAAAATAAAATATCTATAATTAAATTAAAATTTAGAATAATTTAATAGAAGCCCAGAGTTTGAATTTTACTAAACAAAATTTTTGTTTTATTTGATTTTTAACTATGGGAAAAATTACCAAAGTTGACCCAGGCTTTTGTGCAATAATAAAAAATGTTGGGCCATTTCTTGTAATTTTCCCCAAACTTTTAGATCAGCTTTTATAAGAGGAAAACCAAACCAGAAACGCAGAAAAGAAAACAAGGAAAGAAAGGAAACACGTGAGAGAGAGAGAGGGGAAGAAGAAAGGAGAAAGAAAGGGAGTTAGGCTCGGATTTAGGAGTCTTTGCGACCGTTGCGAGCTCGGCTACACGATAGGTAAACTCCCTACTTCAATCCTCTTCTCTTTCTCTTGATTTTCTTCAATTTTTGGAAGAGAAGATTTTTGAATTTTGATCCCAAAGGCTTTATTCTTATAAGCTTTTGTTTCTTTGGATCCTAGGGAGCATGTTTTGAGTTTCTATATAGTGATCTAATGTTTTGAGTGGATAATTGGATGAAAAGAGGTGTTTTGGGCACAAAATAAACCTTGAGAAATTGGGTTTTTGCTCTTCAATGGTTTAAGCTTATTGATTTAGTTATAATTTTGCTATTTGAGCCCAATAAGATTTAAATTAAGGTTTGGTTTTCATTATAAGAGCTAATAGTGAAAGTTGGTGACACTAAGTGAAGGTTTTTAATTGATAAAAAATTATATAAATTGAAAATTAGCCTAGTGATGGCTAATAAATGGTTTTGATGGTTAAGTGATACTATGTGAATGGTTGGTTTAATATATGGACCATTAGGGTGGATTATGACTCATAGACCTAAGTTGTGTGGTATGAGTTATAGTCTTCATTAATGCTATTTGTCATGATAAGTGATGTGGATCACTTATATGTTGTAGAAAATTGTTGGTGGAACTTATTGAGAAGTAAGGAACAAGCCGAGCCCTATTTTGTACAAGGAGAACCCTTTTGGTACCAAAGGGTTGAGGTAACAGGGGAATTTATATTTCTTATTACTTTGTTTTAGCTATTTTTGAATAAATATTACTAGTTATCATGCATTACATGTTTTAAAAGATTAAATGTGCTTTATAAGGGGTTATGGAATACTACTTTGATTATAGTGCAAATATGTTTTCTAATTGTTTAATAACAATGTTTTTATGGAAATGAGATTTATAAATATTATACTACTTTAGAGTGTTGAATGGTCAATACTCAGGAAAAGTAGACAAGAGTAAAAGGCATGATCTCGGTGGGAGTTCACCAATGAGAAGGTGTGGATTTTTAATATTCTATGGCACACTGTCAGTACTTAGTGTTGTCTTACGTATTGTGGGCTCAGTGCACTAAAGTGGTTAGTGTATTGAGTGTTCGACACCTCTCAGTGGGGGAGAGAATCCGACATATGAAGTGTGAGGTTGAGTGCTTAGGCCAAGGTAGCCCTCACATGGAGAGTAAGTCGGGCTAGCTCTGGGAGGGAGTTAGCTTTGACTGCTCAGGATTTACGTCGAAGGGGCATAGGCGGTTCGGTGGATTAGATCATGCCTTAGATTATGTTTTGTGCCTGTGGAGGTACAAGTAGGTATAAGGTTTACCTGTGAGTTAAAGAGTGCCAGGGGGCATTCTGTTGGTCATAAAAGGCCATACCGGCCTAGGTCATGCATTCATACATTTTAAATGGCTAAATTATATACTATGTTGAATTTATTATTCATTTATTTGATTATGGCTTACTTTGTAATAATCAATGTAGATTTCTCTGTTACTGAGACTGTGGTTGTCTCACCCCTTTCTTTTCAATATTCCAGGTCCAGGTGAAGGATCCAGTGGTGGACGGGGAAAGGAGCAAAGCTAGAGGTTTGCTTGTGATTTGTAAAGAACTGCAACCCCTTTCTTTTGAGCAAATATATTGTAATGTATTTAAGATTAGGGTGCCAGTAGGATATGATTACGTATGTGTATGTGAATATGTGTGGATTGTGTGCTTGTGTATGAATTTTTGTCTGTTTGCAGACTTGTGGCTAGGAAACTTGGTTATGGTGTGTGGTTTTAATGGATTTACTTAGTAGACCAAGTTTCTATTACAAGCAGATTTTTATTTTGATATATATGTGATTTTATAAGCAAATGTAAAGTGGTTGCATTGCAAATGGTGTGCTATGGGCAAACATACACTTTGGATAGAGAGAGTGGGTGCGTGGGCCCCACAAAGCTCTGAGCCAAGTGAAAATGTTTTAGCATATGTATTTATATAAATACATGGTATTTAGATTGATTTGTGACCACCCTTGTATGATTTGTGCATTTTGGGGGTTATGGTCCATTTTAGGAAATGGCACCCAGGTGGTCAAATTTTGATGTACGGGGGTTTTCCATCATTTGAATTTGTTCTATCAGTGTTTTTTATCTTATTTGACGTGTCCAAAGTGTTCCCACAGGTTTGTGACCATTAGGATGAGATTTGGACAATTTTGAAAATGGTTTTTACCAAAAAAGCTGCACTTTTGCATCTGAGTGTCCAAATCTTAATCCGATCGTTGGATTTCTCTAAAATTTAGGTCACAAGTAAAACCTTTTATAAGCTTCATGTGGGATTTGGAATCACATCGATCGGATATCGGACGAGAAACGACGCACTCCAGAATTTGGTCTGGAGGTGCTATCATGACAGCATTAAATTGCTGTCATGATAGCTACAGTAGTTTATATTGTAACCTACAAAATTCAATCCGTCCGTTGGATCTTTTTAAAATTTGGTATGCTAATAGTATTCTTAAAAAGTGACATGTGGGCTTTGAAATCACTCCGATCAGAGGTCGGATGATGAAATGGTGCACTCCGAAAGTTGGTCCGGAAGTGCTGTCATGACAGCTTTTCATGCTGTCATGACAGCAAAATTGACTAAATTTGTAACATGTCTAATTTTTAATCTGACCGTTGGATCTTTTTAAAATTTAGTACACTTATAGTACCCTTTGAATGTGACTTGTGAGCTTTAAAATTTCTTCGATCGGAGATCGGAAGGCGGAACGGCGCCTCCTAGAAGTTGAACCGGGAGGGTTGTCATGACAGCAATTTAATGCTGTCATGACAGCATATTTTTACCCTTCTTTTGTCTAACTTGCTTCCGTGCGCTATAGGTAGAACCTATAATTTTTTTTAAGGTTTTAAATGTTTACTTTGCAATCGTATATTTGCTTAGTGATTTAAATGGTTTGTTTCCTAAGTTGGTTTTAGGATTAACTCCTTAACCACACTTAGTTTATTTGACTTGTGTGATTTTTGGATAACACTCGGGGCAAGTGTTACATAAGTTATCATGGAAATCAATACTTGTGCATAACATGTGAGTGTATATTTTTATGTGTGTGTGTGATTTTAAATCATAGCCCCTTTGTGTGTTTATGTGTATAAATGGTGTGAATGTCCATGCGAGCTAGTGATTGAATGTATGTGGTTATGGCTTGTAATATGTGAGATATATATGTGAAACATGGCCTTGTATGAGATTGAGAATGAAAAATGAAATTTTTTCTCAAAAGTATGTAACGTGCAGTTTATAAGCCAATTGTATATCTGTGTATTATATTGTATATATAATTGATAAATCAGATGTATATTACCTATTTGGACGTGCTCAAAGCCTTAAAAGTGACCAATGACATATGGTTTAGATTGGGGATGCTCAAGTGGCAATTTTTGACTTATATTTTTTAATATATATATATATATATATGTATGTTTGTATGCATGCATGTATATATAAATAATACATTGCAAAAGAATTGCTAGATAGTAGATTTTAATTTACGGTGACAAATTCTAAAACAAAGTAAATTATCATTTAAATTTTAATTTATACAACATACCAAATTTAAAGTACATTAAAATAAATATTTTTTTAATTTTTCAAATACATCTAGATTTAAGTGTTAAAAATGGAATTTTCCCGTCAAATTTTTGGGCACGAGAAGGGATTTAGCAACCGAATCTACCGACCCGTCTTGTCAAGTACTCCGATACCAGTATCCTCCTGCCTCAATTCCTCACCTAACCCATTGGTCTTCTTCATCCATCCTCCACAAAAAGGGCCAACCACGATCAACATGTTACCTTCCTCACCAACCCTCCAGGAGACTCCGCCTTGTTTCCTTTCATTTCTGTGCTCAACTCTAAGCTAAGCCTATGGCATCCACCGCCAATCATTTCGCTCTTTCTCTCTCTTCCAAGCGAACAACGAGCTCTACAGCCTCAAACTCAATACCAGTTTCTCTCACCTCCATTGCTTTCAAAGTTCCAAATTCCTGTCTCCGAGATATTCTGTCGAATTGAACAGGAAATGGGTTTCTGTGTCGAGCATGGGTCAAGATAGGAGCCTAAGGGTATGCGCCAATTCGGCTCAAGTTATGGATCAGTTTGCTACAAAGACGGAGCCTGGTGTTCCCACGATCGTTGAGGTCGACCTGGGCAATCGGAGCTATCCGATTTATATCGGTTCGGGGCTGCTTGATAAACCTGAGCTTCTCCAGAGGTATGTCTAATAAGAACACCGAACTTTAAATTTCATTTCAGTCACGACCCATGTGTATAACGTTGCCGTTTTGTAGACCGAATTCTAGTTTATCCGTACGGAGGATCGGTTGGGCTTCTGTGTACCAAAATGATAGAAAGCTGTACGGACAAAATGAGGAATTTTGTGTGCATCTTTAATGTATTTTAAAAGCGATTATTTTCCATTTTCTGAGGTGTTATGTTAAGATGTTCTTAGAAGTTAATGCTTATCCAATAGGCATGTTCATGGAAAGAGGGTCCTTGTGGTCACTAATAATACCATTGCACCATTGTATCTGGACAAAGTTGTTGATGCTCTAACAAGAGGAAACCCAAATGTTTCCGTTGAGAATGTCATTTTGCCAGATGGTGAGCAGTACAAAGATATGGTAGGTCTATTATGTTTAGATTGGGGATTGTGTAATCTTCTCCCTAGGCCCGAGCATGAAAAGTGGTTACCTGTTTAACTGCTAGGACACTCTAATGAAAGTGTTTGACAAGGCCATTGAGTCAAGGTTGGACCGGCGATGCACATTTGTAGCTCTTGGAGGTGGTGTAATTGGTGACATGTGTGGCTTTGCAGCTGCTGCTTTCCTGCGCGGTGTTAACTTTATTCAGATTCCAACAACTGTTATGGCTCAGGTCTAGCATCACATCTAAAATATTCGTGTTTATGTCACCCAGATTTCTGCTTGCCCTCTTTTATTTGATGTTGATTTTTCTGATCTCAGCATCTTATTTCTTTTGCATTGGTCTGTGCATAATTTTCTAGGTTGATTCTTCAGTTGGTGGCAAGACTGGGATAAACCATCCTCTTGGAAAGAACCTGATTGGTGCTTTCTACCAACCTCAGTGTGTGCTTATAGACACAGACACATTAAATACATTACCAGATAGGGAACTGGCATCAGGGTTTGCTGAAGTTATAAAGTACGGGCTCATCAGGGATGCAAAATTTTTTGAGTGGCAGGAGAAAAATATGGAGGCATTGATGGCGAGGTAAATTCATCATCTAAGTATTGTTATAAGCTTGCAGTCTCCAGTATTTGTTCCTTTTATGCCATGAAGCTTGCACCGCAAGGCAATAACATCTCCTGGGTTATGAGTTATGACAGCTAGTCTTGTGGAAATTAGGCTTAAATATGTAGACTTTGAAGGAACTTTTTGCTATGATTGCCCTAGCATAGAAGAATTACACACGTTAAATGTATTAATGGAATTAATCAAGAGCCATGAATTAGTGCAGTCATAAAAATTTACAGCAGAAGGAGTAACAGAAAAGGAAATTTCCAATAGTTGGATTGGAGAGGAAGAACAACATCAGAGAAGAAGCATTCACTAAACTCTTCACACCTCTAAACACTAACCTTCACACTCTTTTGGCTGCATCTCGTCAGCTCTCTCTTTTGGCCCGAGTCACATGGGTCTTGTATCTTTACACTATTATCCCTTTCTTGAGCTGTATTGCTTTTTGTTACTTCAATAAAACTCATATACCCTCTTCCAGTCTTCCTGTTCATAAAATCTAATATCCGATGCAGGGACCCAAGTGCACTGGCATATGCTATAAAGCGATCATGTGAAAACAAGGCTGAGGTTGTGTCCTTGGATGAGAAGGAAAGTGGACTGAGGGCCACATTGAACTTGGGCCATACATTTGGCCATGTGAGTGCTTTCATTTCACTTGTGATTGTTTTTGTTTCAGATTTCCAAACAGTTGAGTTGGTGCTGTCAATATCATCTATAGGCTAATTCATTGAGCTGACATGAATTATTTTCATCTTTATTATATATATATATATTTTTTGTGAATCAAAGTATGAAGTTGTACAAATAATCAAATGTGAAGGATTGAAGACAATATCAGAGGCATGGATCATTTTTATAAACTAAGAGAAGAATGGAGGCTGGGGTCTGTGGTGGGGAAGTAGAATTCAAGATGGTGTACAAGCTTATATTAGCATTTTCCCCTTCAGCATATATTGCTTTACATTTAATATGCACTTTTAAGAATAGAAATGAAAGAATCTTACCTGTTTATTTTGTTATGGGGGTAGCCTCTGGTGTTTAATTCATGAACGATGCCCTTTCCATGCTAAAATGACACGTGTTGTTTTTTAAATACTATGTTTTCCCTCTTGGGAGACATTGTATTGAAACTTGCTAATATTAACATTTCCTCTTTAACTCTACCCTGGGCCAAAAAAAAAAAAAGGTATTTCTGAAATTTTCTGTTCTACATTTCTTAAATTTAACGTTATGATAGTCTTGTGAGTATGTGTTTGTTTGCTGCTTCAGATTTGTGTTATCATATTTGTCCACACAAATTTTCTGTGCGTGATCTTATCAGGATAAGTTCTCCAAACTGATTAATACTCCTTCACGTGGCTGTTATTTTAGGCAATAGAAACTTCAGTTGGCTATGGACAGTGGCTTCATGGAGAGGCTGTTGCAGCTGGCATGGTACTTGACTCTCACAGTTGTTTTTTATTCTCATATTTTTGGGCAGATGAGCTTCTTGTTACGTCAGGATCTTTATTGACGAACGTTGTATGTCAATGAACACAGGTAATGGCTGTTGATTTATCACATCGCCTTGGTTGGATTGATGGTTCTATTGTGCAGCGAGTTCATGCCATTCTTAAGCAGGCAACCCTACCTACAACCCCTCCTGAAAATATGACCGTGGATATGTTCAAGTCAGTAATGGCGGTAAGAGGCTGTCGTTTTTCATTCTTTTGATTTGAAAAGTAAAATTAAAAACTTCTATTTGTCTGTGTGATGATCAAGCTTAATTGTTTCGTTCTATATCAGGTAGATAAGAAGGTAGCCGATGGGTTGCTAAGGCTTATCCTTCTAAGGGGTCCTCTAGGCAATTGTGTTTTTTACTGGGGATTATGACAGAAAAGCCCTTGACGATACACTATGCAAATTCTGTAAATCTTGATCTTATGCCTGGAGCCTGGTTCTTTATGTTCCAGTTTCATGCAATTCTTGAGCAAGTGTAGCGTGCTTTTCTTCATGTAATCCTTATGTCATTCGTGGTGCATTGGCAAAGTCTTTCCCTATGTTGTAATATTAGAAATTAAGGCATGGTCAATGACTACTATTTGAGTAGATCAAATTCTTTTGTTTCTCCGAGAGTTTTGAGCACCTGATTCTATTTATCGTTTCTCAGCAAGCCTTGTCCTATTTATTAAGGCCGGCTTCATAAGTCTGTAAGATATCATCATACTATTGGGCTTTATAACAACAATAAACTGTTTAAAAATACCGTTTACCCTAAGATCTTGTTACGTGACTTCCTATAAACTACAATGTTTTTCTTGATGTCTCTTTACATTTTGTCAATTGTCATGACTATAAATCATCTATTCAATAATCCATTTAGGGTTATCCGTGTTGGAAACTTTGAATGGTGAGAAAATAATTGTCTTATTGTGAAATAATTGAGAGAATTTGATTGATTAAACATAACCAATGGCGGTTGGGTCAAGGAGTCAGTAACCCAATGTGTTAGGTCATGCGTTTAAATTTTGTGAATGAAAAAATCACTCAAAAGAAATACTGGAGTTCGGCTCAATGTATTGCTTAAATTCGAATTAGTTAGTAGCATCCAATATCAAATAAAAAGCTAAAATATAGTTTTT
>NW_026556334.1:0-37853 GCF_029017545.1 Prosopis cineraria | reverse complement strand
CAACCGATGGAAACAGATGCCTCGAGGCGACATTGAGCCAATTCTGGACAGCCATACATTGAGGAGGCCGGAATGCCCTGGAGGTTCAGAAGGGAAGTGTTTCTGTCAAAGGTTCCATTGTTGCATCTTCACTGCAGAGAACTGGTACTGCCCAATATTTCGAAGTTTTTGCGTGTTTTCGAAGAGATCACAAGAATTGAGCCCTTCACGTCTTAATAGCTTGAATCCTGATGTTATTCGGTTTGTGGCAACAATGCCCTCTCATATGAGGATCAGTTGGAATGTAATGTCATCTTATTTGGTTTAAGGACTAGTTTCTCTCGAAGTGTCATTCATTTGTTTATGACATGTACCTTGAATAGTTAGGCTGTTGACGCTTTGACAGCATAATCTAGATTATCATCATTTTGTGATGTACATTATTAAGAGAAATAATAGTGCAGGTTAATTTATTCTTTCGAGATTGGGTTCAACGATACTTGATATTTTATTTTAGAAGTTAAAACCTTTTATTTTTAAGAAAATTGGGTTACCCAATAACAACCAAGGCTGGCTTAGGGATTTTTTTAAATATTTGAGCTATTATCCTAGCACTTTTATTGAACATTTGGATATTTTAAAAGGCATCAACCTATGTTGGAAATGTGATTTTTTAAAATTCACAATTACTCTGACTCTCTTAAAGCTCTCACACTTATGTAGAGTAATTTCACCATGAATCATCCCCTTCTCAATACAGTCAAGAAGATTAAGGATTTACGATGAGAGATTGAATAATTATTTTTGAATATGTTAAAAAAATTAATAAATGTTCAGTTTAGCTTATCCATCAAACTTCTAATAATAACTTTGAAAAACTACGATTTTGGATGAGCGACCTTCTAGGTATAAAAATTTAATGATATCTAACATGAACATTTTTCCTTGCACAACTATCCATGGCATTGTATTCCAACCCAAACAAAAAAAAAAAAAAATACAACATTTTAAAATAAGGATTAAGATTAAAATTACACTTTAATTCCATTTTGTACCATATTTTGGATATTTTATAAATATGGTAGAATGATAAGTTTTATTGTATATATAAATATTTTTTTAAAAATGGGAACATTATTGTTCACGCTTCTCTCCTCTCCATCGTGTACTTAGGCAAGTACTCCGGCGCGGCCCCCCCCCCGGCCCAAAAAAAAAAAAAAAAACAAACGAACAATTTTATTTCCTCTCATTTTTTTCTTCCCAGCAAACTAGATAGTAAATGTGGAGGTTAATGGTCAGCTGCGAGCGTTAGATCCAAATGCCGTTAAAGCAGGATAAGACTACGCGAGAACGTGCAAGAGGACCATCCACAGTATACGTAGCGATTTACGTTCAAACAACAGTTCAACATTTGTTCTTGAGATTGAACTTAAGTTTGAATTTATAGTTGGCAAAACACAATAGTAAGTTCCCTACACTTTGATTACATTTTGTTGTAGTTCAATAATTTTATTTCATTATCTCAAATCCTTTTAGTTTGATTAATCTGCAATATTAGTCCTTATAATTTTAAAATACACATAAAGACCATGACAAAAATAATTTAGTGTAACTTTGCCAATATGATAAAAAATATGTTGATGGCATGAAAATAAATTGACCAAGTATGATTAAAAATTAAACATAAATAGGGGGGAAAAAGCTTTCTTTTGTATTGGACTTAAACATATTTAAAAGACAAAGGCGAGATTAAGCACAGCTCACCAAGGAAGTTAACATAGTTAAATATATGTCACAAAATTAACTCTGTCAGTATCAACTCATGATTCTTATATGCATTTTTAAAACTATAAAAACTAATATTGCAAACAAATTAAATTAAAGTGATTGAGAACAATGAAATAAAACTATAAGAACCAAGAGAAAAACATAATCAAAGCACAAGGGCTTATTATTATGGGTTAAAGGGCATTACTTCCTTCGAAAAGTGCTAGACATCTTATACTAATAAGTAGAGCATTTTTTCCTCTAAATCATTTCTTAGAGGAGCAAAAATTTCCCTTCATTAAAGCATCACTAACCAAAAGGGATTTTAGCTCCTCTGGAAAATGCTTCAGGGGGAAAAATGCTTCATTTATTAGTATGAGATATCCAACGCTCCTCAAAGGAATGTCTAGGGGGAAAATACACTTTAACCTTAAGCTAGAAACATACCCACCATTAAAGATAGATGACTATGTTTCTAATAAAACCAACCCTGTTAAAACCTAGACATATCTACAAGTTGTCATCCAATCAGAAACTACAAAACCTAAAACAAGTCCACACATTCTGAAAGAGCAAACAACAAACTAAAACAATTACATTACATCAAAAAATTTCCATTACCGAATGATAGAAATCCACTGCAACATAAAAAATACATATGCCAGATGAAATGTTGTTGCTATTTGCTCTAATAACAAATCATTGGTTTAATTGAGTAACTAAATAAAATAGACAGATCCTTCTTTCTCTTCGTCTTAAGTCAATGGATCTTCTCAATTGAAAGATCCCCTATATGGATAATACTCATTCCACTTGACCGAGCCTAATTCGAATTGTTTTGTTTTGAAGCAAAGACATCCATTTGTCCTATTCTGATATTCATGACCAAAAGTACTGCATTCTCTTTCCTTTCGAATAGGCCCTATAGAAAGAGAAGGAAAGCTGGAATTCCAACAGGCATCTATTATTGAATTCACCCAATGCAAGAGTACCGTACCCATTTTGGGAATGTCCATGCCAAAGTCATTGAATGGGTAAGTCGCCAATCCCTAAAACGCAATATGTAATGTACTTCATCCCGCTAAGTTACAGATGAGCATTTTACAAGAGGTTTCTATTGTATCAATCAACCCTTGTGTGATTCTTGTTGAAGCATATAAGGGGGTGGGTGCAGGGCATACGATCTTAAAACGGACTCCTCATTCATTAAATAGAGAAGATTACCAAGATTTCATGATCCATTGTTGAACTTATTCCAATTCAATAAAGATCTCAATATTATGCCTTGAAGAAGACTCAAACCTCCATGCTCTTTAGCATGAGATTTTGAGTCTCCTCGAAGGAATGTACAAGGGAAAAATGCACTTTAACTCTAAACCAAAAACATATCGACCATTAAAGATAAGAGGACTAGGTTTCCAAAAAAACAACCCTAGTAAAACCCATATATTAATAAGTTGTTATCTAGTTTGGTCACCAAAAAAAAAAAAAGTTGTCATCTAGTTAGAAACCACAAAACCTGAAACAAGCCCATACATTCCACAAGAATATATCATGACAGTTTGTCCTTTAGAATCAGAGTTCCAAAGGGAATATTGCTGAGACAATAAAGGTAATTTTGCTGCCTCATAAGAAGAAGACATGGAATTTTATTTCAACAAATTCCAAGAAAGACAGAAAGTATTATGAGCTAATCTTGTTGGCTACAAAATTGGTCACGATTACTCATAAAGAAAAAGATGGAAATTTTTATAGCCAAATGAAAATTCACAAGGTATTGATTCCAACTACTTGGAGTTATTTTCCTTATATGGCCAAAAGTTTTCCAATAGATTATTATGGCTAGGGATATACTCTATTCTATAGAAATTATAAACATTCTTAGTTTATCAAGTTCGATCAAGAATACCCAAATGATTTTCCAAAATGGTTTGTTGATTAGTTCCATATCTCCGGACCAGTAAAAAAAAAAAAAAAATTACTACCACCAGTAGTCGTTGAAGGGTATGAATTTTTTAAAGGAAAAAACCAATTTTAAGGATACGGAAAAACCATTTGATTTCTTTTATGGGTTAATGTACATTTTTCTCCCTGTACATTACTTCTAGGAGCGTTGGGCACCCTGTAGTAATAAGTGAAGCATTTTTTCTCCCAGAACCATTTTCCAGAGGAGCAAAAATTCCCCTACGTTAGTGATTCTGAAAATGGTTCGGAGGAAAAATGCCCCACTTATTAATACCGCATGCCCTGCGCTACTCAAAGGAAAGTTTAGGAGGAAAAATGTACCTTGACCATATTATTATTGTATTTTTTCTTTATAGCTTATGCATGACTATAAATGTTTTGAACGATCAAACACTCGGCACACCTCATTTCAACACAATATCTGACAACATTTAAACATAAAATCAAAATGCTAAAAAGGCATGAAATATCCCATAAAAATCACTTCACCTAAAGTTTAAAGGGGGAAATATTTTTTATCAAATCAAATTTAGACTGAGAAATGCAAAGCTTTATATCTCTATACATAACAAAAATTAAAAAATGTACACTCTTCATCAGTCAAAACTAGTGTGACTCATTGAGCAAATAGCACGTACACTTTTTTTAATCATTATTATTAAGGACATACACTAATTTGAAATAATAACGAAAAATGCCTATTTGGCATCTCATTGAGTAAAAGATCAATAGTCTATCCAATTTTTTTGAGGAGTAACTTGACCTGATGTTGTGTGTGTGCAAACTGTTCTAAACATGGTCAAGCAAACTTCAAGTAAAATTTAGAGGATCCTAATTCAACAAAGTCAAAACCAAAAGGTACTCAATACAGAGTTTTGAACCACTTAATAGTAGAGTGAAAATGGGCAATGCTGCCAGACAAGATGAACACTAGGTTTACAGGTAAGCACCTGTCATATCATATTCAGCAGGGTAGAAATAAAAAATTCCAAAGTTAAAATAGCAATCCTTTAGAACCCAATTCTAAATGAACAATTCATTCTTAAACAGATTCACATTATTTTCCAGCACCACAACCCCTTCACTCCAATTATAAAGAGAAATGAAAAGAGAAATAATCAAGTTCCAGAAACTTCTAGAAGACAGGTGGGTGGAAAGCATGCATTGGAGTTGAATTATACATGAAACAAAAACACGAAAAAGAAATACATCATCTAACTAGCCATGGGATGATTAGAGATATACTCAATAGCAAGATGGCATGAGTCGATCTTATCTGCTTCCTTGTCTGGGATCTCCAGCTTGAACTCCTCTTCTAGAGCCATCACAATTTCCACATTGTCCAAGCTATCCAAACCCAAATCTTTCTGGAATGTGCATGTGGATTTACCTGAGGATCAGGAAAAAACTAGTAAGTCCCATAATATATTTCTTTACCTCCATGATTACAATGTGCAAGAATGCTACATGATCAAAAGGCAAAATGGGAGACATGGTGAACAATTTTGGCTAGTGAGGAATAAGAGTATGAACACTAAAGCATTAACTCTATGATGGCTGCCTAAGTAGCATGGGAAAAACCTACCTCAAAAGTTAGCTATTAGATAACAAAAACCAACATTTAAATACCGCATTGAACATCTTATACTACTCAATGTAGGACCTAATATCCTATACTACTGCCAAAGCCTCATCAATTGGCTTCCAATAGAAAGCCAATTCTAGCAGCTACACTTCATAACACTTTACTCGGCCTCCTGCCGGTTAGAAGCCTCCATGGGTAACTCTCTCCAATTGTTGACACCAAGCTCTAATATTAATTGATAAGTAGCAAAGTAGGATAGAGAACCCTATTCCAAAAGCTAGTTGTTGAGGTGTGGGAACCAACCCACTTAAATACCCATTGAGCATCCCATACAACTCAATGTGGGACTTGAAATCTCATGCTACCAAGTCTCCCTCACTCTAATACCTCTTTGATAGATATGTAGATGAATAAGGAGTCAAAAACAGGAAAAAAAAAATTGGCCGAAGAAAAGGGCAAATTGACAATGAAAAGAGAGTATGCTAGTCTTGCAGACTGTACATTACTTTGGGTTATGGAGAAACAACAACAATCTTTTAGGTAAAGATAATCCATTAATGTGAGAGAAAACAACATATAAATTACAATCATCCCGGAAGTCAAACTCTAAACAAATATTTGCAGGTCACCTACCAAAATTAGTTTGGGAGGAAACAAAAAATTATTCTTTCCAAGAGGTAGACTTAACCAGCAAAACTTCTGGCTAAGAAGTCCTGCACTCCATTCTAAACATAGGCATGACGAACCTCCAAATGCAACACTCACAAACCTTTGAACTCAATAGCTCAAAAAAGATCTAATTTCACTGGATACACCCACTCTATTAAAAGAGACCATGTCCTAACCAGTCATATAACTACATGCAACAAGGCACCGGAAAGAAAATTAACAACATCAGAAAACTATCAGATATTAATTAGAAACTACTTGAAGTATATTTAGACATACAACTTTAACTCCTTACAGTCCTAAAACAAAGTTCAAAAGTCACAAAAGAAAGATCATTGACAGCCTTTATGCTCAGGAAATAATCTGGAGAAGATTTTGCAAATAATTCAAGTAAGAATACATTTTAGGTTTCTTTTTTCTATGTAAAAGAGAACAAAAGATGGTTTATCCTGCAGCTTTTGCACTGAATTCCTTTATGAAGAAAAAGGTTAAATTGATGTTTGGTAATTTTTTCTTAGGTTCTTATTCTGTTGCTTTTTAATAGCCAAGTGTGTTTCTACTCCAGGGGATGCTTCTCAACGTTGCACAAGGTTGTGTTAAAAATATGAAATACCAATAAACCCTCATTTGTATTGCACGCAACCATCATACATTTCCTCATTCAAACTAATGAAGAAATATATATTTAGCAATGTTTAATACTTCTTGCCGTTTCACAATAGTCTTCCTAATTTACTAATCATAAAGAATTGTTTTAGAAAAAAAAGTAATCTTACACAATTCACAGCAGCTTTGATGATGATTTTAGATGTCAACCCACATAGCCTTTTCACATCTCATGAAGAAATGGTGTTAGAGCACCACTATAGGCATTTTGCCACCAAAATAATAATAATAATAATAATAATAACATACATCAATTACAATTATGTACATGGTTACGCACAAAGTATTTCTGATAGCCATATCTCATCAGCCTTCTCCCTAGATGGAAGAAGAAGAAAAGGAAGGAAATTGAAGAACAAGACATATGATATTATTCTCTAAACGCAACATGTATGGGAAACAGTAGTTATTTCACAAAGTTATTCCTGTTTATAGAGTTATGACTAACTTATAATTTATATTGTACTTAAGAGCCTTTAAACCATAAGAAAGAAATGCCTTCAATAATAAAGAAAACCTTCGAGGTGAAATATTAGAAATCCTCTTTAGACTTTAGAGTAAAAAAAAAAAAGCATAGAACCAAGAAAACTGAACAAAAGCATCAGAGTAGCAGGGCTGTATCAAAGAAAGAAAAATCATTCAATGACATAATGAGTCTGAAAAAATTGTCATGGAATATGCAAAACAAAAACAAGCAGATGAGAAGAAACTTATAAGATTTCAACTTTTGTAAGAAGTGTCTCAAAGAATTTGCTTCATTTGAGAATGATGCATTGTGACATCACAAGGTCTCCAATTAAAAACTCCAAAGGCAGCAAACTTCAAGTGTTCTAACATGTACCACAAGACATACAGATGATGTATTAGTCCAATGCTCCCAAAGATGATGGTTAACTTCAGTCATATAAGCAAAAGTTTCCAAAATTTACAAAGGCATGTCAAACAGAACCCTCAAATGTTACAACGATCAAAATATTCGTGTCAGAAATTTTTTTATGAATTGATTCATCTATATACCAAAAAGTACCACAGAGAGACAAGAACATTGAATTTAAGGCTCAACTTCAGAGGAAAGTCAGACTAAGAAGTGCAGCATAGAACTGATATTTACCAACATCCCTCTGTGGACACATTTCACCAAACCTTGACCAAATGCAGTCGAAAATGTAGCCCCATTTACCTATTTACTTGAACTGCATTATTCCATTGTCAAATATAGCCTCAAAAATGACAAAGTGATCACAACTCAATCGATTTTCAGCTGAATATCATTTACCCAAAAAGCTCTTTCAAGTCAGATCTTCTATGAAACCATTCAATTTATTTCGCCCCGATTTAGAGAATGCCCGTACAGCACCAACCCGTAAAAATTAATCGACAGATTTAAGATTTTGACTTCACATTTGTCCTTTCTCACATTAATCTAAAGCCAATAAGACTAAAAATCACAATGAAGCGAGTGAAGGGAGGAGAGCGAAACCTTGGAAGGATCGAGCTTGGGGAAATCTTTGAGAACAGAGAGGACTCTCTCGGTGACTTCTTCTTTGGTGATATGATCATGGTGCGAAGACATGGACCGGAAGAAACCATTGCAAAGATTCATTTTGGAGCGGCACGAGTAAGGGTTTGCGCCGGCACTCTGACATGGCGAAGTATGGCTGCTCTGAGCGCCATTTCTGTCTGGAATTGTTCGTGGGTGAGTGAGAATGAGGACTAATTCGACTGCGTGGGCGTTCTGGGTACGCTCTGGTTATAATCAGGGGAAGGGAATGGAGCCATGGAGAGTAATCCAAGAGGGTCACGAGCTGCTCACATGCTTTCCAAAATAATAATGTTTTTTTTTAAAATAAAAATACACTTTTGTATACATAAAAGAAAAAATGACAGTAAAATTTTTTAAATTATATAAATGATAATATAATCCTTGAAAATATTATAATTTTACTGAAATCTTTAGGGACTTTTTTGTCAATAAATTTTAAATTGAAAAGATTATTTAATCCTTATTAATAAGTTGTGATTTCTTATTTAATACTTACAATTATTTAAATAAAAGTTGTGATTTTTTAACAAAAGTTGTAAATAGGGTTTGTTATTTTGAGAACTTGTTTTTCGATAATAAAAATTATATTTGATAAATTGTGATTTATTGTTTAATTATAATAATTCACGAAACAAAAGTTATTATTTCTTAAACAAACATTGTGATTGGTGTAAAAATCACCCGAGAGGGGTTGAATTGGGCCAATTAAAATTTAAATCAAGTAATGCAAAATTAAAGATAAGTAAAAAAATGATATCACCAAACAAACCTAAGTTAAGAGAAGAGAAGCTTTGCACGGAGAGTTTATCCTAGTTTAGTGCTATCCACTTGAATTTACGTCTAGTCCCCAAGGCACTTATGAGATTTTTTACTATATACACCAAGATTAAATTAAGTTCTTGGTTGCCACAATATATCATAGACTTCTTATGTAATATCCTGATTATGGTTTTGGGTAGTGGATTTATGTTTGGTATTGTTTGACTAGTATGTTAATAGGATCGAGTTGTGGAATGATGATCTGGACGGGTAAAGCGCGAGCAACAATGAAAATTGCCTTATTACACCATATGTCATGGCATGTGTTGCATGCACCGCAAGTTATGGCACAAAATTTACTTAAGTTTGATGTGCCAGCTCAAGGAAAAATAAAAGGGAGTGAAGGGAAAACACACGAGAGAGAGGAAGAGAAAGGCTTCTTTGCTAGGGCTATTGTTTTTGGAAGCTTGGGGGTTGACTTTGACAAGTGATGTACTAGGTAAGTTCCGTACCACCCTGTACTATATTTCTATCCTAATTTCTCTAAGTTTAAGTTATAGAGAAATTGAATCAAGGAGTTTTAAGGGTCCAAAATTTGGGTAAAAGGTTTTAAGAGCATTCTTGGGTGCAAAATTAAAGTTTTGTGACTGGTTAGTGGTTAAGCCTTAGAGATATAGGTTCAAATTGACCTAGATGGTTAAGTTAAATAAAGTGAAAATGCTAGTTAAGTAAGTAAAAAGGGTGTTTGGTCACTTTGATGGCCTAAGGATGTGTGATTGTGGTGAGTGAGTTGAGTGGATCCAAAAAGTGCCATTAAGATTGTTATAAATGCCAAGTGACATAGCTTAAACAACTTGTGTCTTGCATTGAGCTTGGAAACTAACTAAGGATGCCTAATTATGTAGATTGAGCACTTGAGAAATCACTTGTGAGAGTTTACACTTTTGAGGTGAAAGTGTTAAAGGTATCCCTGACAATAAGGATAAAATGTAATTAGAGTAATCCTTTTATCTATTAATTTGTAAAATGATTTACAATTATTTTATATTAGCCTTATGCATTATGTTTTATAAAATGGTATAGTAGCAATTTTGGCGAAAGTGATGCATGTGTGTGTAAGTAGAGATGTTTGAAGTGTGTTGTGACACATGCATATTTGAATCCATGAGTGTACCCTAGACTAAGGTAAGGGGTTGTGGCCCTACTTTGTGTAAAACTAAGAAGTCTTGAAGGTCCAAAGCATTGATTATGATCCGCTAGTAAGGACTTAGGAATGCATTGACGAGTGTACCCTATACTAAGGTAGAGGATTATGGCCCTACTCTGTGTAAGGTTATGAAATCGTGGTGGTCCAAGCATTGATTTTTATCAGTTAGTGGGAATATAAGAGAGCATACCACCCATACATGATTGGTGGGCTCTGTTTCGTGTAAGGCTGGGAAGTCCTAATTCTAGCATTGAGTATTCTTTGCCAATGGGAAGCTGGGAGTGCATGAGCATAGTTGATGATTAAGCATGGCATCTCAGAGAGAGAGAGAGAGAGGAGAGATATATATATATATATATATATATATTTCTTTTTTATTGAAATTGATGTTACTTTATCTCTTGTATTTGGTTTACTTGCTAATTAATATTTGAGGTTTATTCAAGTTACTAGGACATATGTGTAACATCCTAAAATTTTAAGACTCAAATTTAATTAAAAAATAAATAAAATAAAATAAAATATCTATAATTAAATTAAAATTTAGAATAATTTAATAGAGGCCTAGAGTTTGAATTTTACTAAGCAAAAGTTGGTTTTATTTGATTTTTAACTATGGAAAAAAATTACCAAAGTTGACCCGGGCTTTTGTGCAATAATAAAAAATGTTGGGCCCTTTCTTGTAATTTTTCCCAAACTTTTTGACCAGCATTTTAAAGAGCAAACAGATGCAGAAAACGCAGAAAATGAACAAGGGAAGGAAACGCACAAACGGGAGAGTGAGAGAGAGAGAGAGGAAGAAGAAAGGAGAAAGAGAGGGAGTTAGGCTCGGATCTAGGAGTCTTTGCGACCGTTGCGAGCTCGGCTACACGATAGGTAAACTCCCTACTTCAATCCTCTTCTTTTTCTCTTAATTTTCTTCAATTTTTGGAAGAGAAAATTTTTAGATTTTGATCCCAAAGGCTTTATTCTTGTAAGCTTTTGTTTCTTTGGATTCTAGGGAGCATGTTTTGAGTTTCTATATAGTGATCTAATGTTTTGAGTGAATAATTGGATGAAAAGAGGTGTTTTGGAGCACAAAATAAACCTTGAGAAATTGGGTTTTTGCTCCTCAATGGTTTAAGCCTATTGATTTAGTTATAATTTTGCTATTTGAACCCAATAAGATTTAAATTAAGGTTTGGTTTTCATTATAAGGGCTAATGGTGAAAGTTGGTGACACTAAGTGAAGTTTTTAATTGATAAAAATTATATAAATTGAAAATTAGCCTAGTGATGGCTAATAAATGGTTTTGGTGGTTAAGTGATACTATGTGAATGGTTGGTTTAATATATGGACCATTAGGGTGAATTATAACTCATTGACCTAAGTTGTGTGGTATGAGTTATAGTCTTCATTAATGCTATTTGTCATGATAAGTGATGTGGATCACTTATATGTTGTAGAAAATTGTTGGTGGAACTTATTGAGAAGTAAGGAATAAGCCGAGCCCTATTTTGTATAAGGAGAACCCTTTTAGTACCAAAGGGTTGAGGTAACAGGGGAATTTATATTTCTTATTACTTTGTTTTAGCTATTTTTGAATAAATATTACTAGTTATCATGCATTACATGTTTTAAAAGATTAAATGTGCTTTATAAGGGGTTATGGGGTACTACTTTGATTATAGTGCAAATATGTTTTCTAATTGTTTAATAACAATGTTTTTATGGAAATGAGATTTATAAATATTATACTACTTTAGAGTGTTGAATGGTCAATACTCAGGAAAGGTAGACAAGAGTAAAAGGCATGATCTCGGTGGGAGTTCACCAATGAGAAGGTGTGGATTTTTGATATTCTATGGCACACTGTCAGTACTCAGTGTTGTCTTACGTATTGTGGGCTCAGTGCACTAAAGTGGTTAGTGTATTGAGTGTTCGACATCTCTCAGTAGGGGAGGGAATCCAACATATGAAGTGTGAGGTTGAGTGCCTAGGCCAAGGTAGCCCTCACATGGAAAGTAAGTTGGGCTGGCTCTGGGAGGGAGTTAGCTTCAACTGCTTAGGATTCACGTCGAAGGGGCATAGGAGGTTCGGTGGATTAGATCATGCCTTAGATTATGTTTTGTGCCTGTGGAGGTACAAGTAGGTATAAGGTTTACCTGCGAGTTAAAGAGTGCCAGGGGGCATTCTGTTGGTCATGAAAGGCCATACCGGCCTAAGTCATGTATTCATGCATTTTAAATGGCTAAATTATATACTATGTTGAATTTATTATTCATTTATTTGATTATGGCTTACTTTGTAATAATATAGATTTCACTGTTACTGAGACTGTGGTTGTCTCACCCCTTTCTTTTTAATATTCTAGGTCCAGGCGAAGGATCCAGTGGTGGACTGAGAAAGGAGCAAAGCTAGGGGTTTGCTTGTGATTTGTAAAGAACTGCAACCCCTTTCTTTTGAGCAAATATATTGTAATTTATTTAAGATTAGGGTGCCAGTAGGATATGATTATGTATGTATGTGTGAATATGTGTGGATTGTGTGCTTGTGTATGAATTTTTGTCTGTTTGCAGACTTGTGGCTAGGAAACTTGGTTATGGTGTGTGGTTTTGATGGATTTACTTAGTAGACCAAGTTTCTATTACAAGCAGATCTTTATTTTGATATATATGTGATTTTATAAGCAAATGTAAAGTGGTTGCATTGCAAATGGTGTGCTATAGGCAAACATACACCTTGGATAGAGAGAGTGGGTGCGTGGGCCCCACAAGGAGCTCTGAGCCAAGTGAAAATATTTAGCATATATATTTATATAAATACATGGTATTTGGATTGATTTGTGACCACTCTTATATGATTTGTGCATTTTGGGGGTTTAGGGTCCATTTTGGGAAATGGTACCCGGGTGGTCAAATTTTGATGTATGGGATTTTTTCTATCATTTGAATGTTCTATCAGGTGTTTTTAATCTTATTTGACGTGTCCAAAGTGTTCCCACAGGTTTGTGACCATTAGGATGAGATTTGGACAATTTTGAAAATGGTTTTTACCAAAAAGCTGCACTTTTGCATCTGGGTGTCCAAATCTTAATCCGACCGTTGGATTTCTCTAAAATTTGGGTCACAAGTAAAACCTTTTATAAGCTTCGTGTGGGCTTTGGAATCACGTCAATCAGATATCGGACGGAGAAATGACGCACTTCGGAATTTGGTCTGGAGGTGCTGTCATGACAGCATTAAATTGCTGTCATGACAGCTACAGTGTAGAAGTTGTAACCTGCATAAAATTCAATCCGTCCGTTGAATCTTTTCAAAATTTAGTATGCTAATAGTATTCTTTAAAAGTGATATGCGGGCTTTGGAATCACTCCGATCGGAGATCAGATGATGAAATGGTGCACCCCGGAAGTTAGTCCGGAGGTGCTGTCATGACAGTTTTTTAGCTGTCATGACAGCAAAAATAGTCAATCTTTTAACATGTCTAATTTTTAATCCGACCGTTGGATCTTTTTGAAATTTGGTACACTTATAGTACCCTTTGAATGTGATGTGTGAGCTTTAAAATTACTTCAATCGGAGGTCGAATGACGGAACGGCACCTCCTGGAAGTTGGCCCAGGAGGGCTGTCATGACAGCAATAAATTACTGTCATGACAGCATCTTTTTATTCCATTTTCGTCTAACTTGCTTCCGTGCGCTATAGGTAGAACCTATAATTATTTTTAAGGTTTTAAATGATTTATTTCTTAAGTTGGTTAGAGGATCAACTCCTTAACCATACTTAGTTTGTTTTGAATTATGTGATTTTTGGATAACACTCGAGGCAAGTGTTATAATATGTCTCACTCTGTTACTTCTTGTGTATAGGTAAAGAAAGTTTTAGAAGGTCGGGAAAGGAAGTGAGGAAAGAGTAGCTTCACTTTTGATAGTGGTGTAAAACTACCTTGTAGAAAAATGAATGTATATAATTGTATTTAAGATTTTTAATTGCCAACTAGGATGTATATATGTGTTTGTAGTATTGTGTTGACTTGCTTGTATAATTTTTTAAAAGCATGAGTATTATTGCATAACAATATTTTAGAATAAGCACGATTGTTCAAGTGAACATTTAGTGTATGAATGATTTCTAAAGAATTGAGTTTATGGAAATGCATGTTTTGTGAATATATATATATATATATATGAAGAAAAGGTGATTTATACGAAAGCATAATCATAGGGGTGAGAGTTCACCTATAAGGAGAAGTAGTAAAAGATCATATGACATTATTTTCCTTAATCCTTGACGAGATGTGGTATTGGAGAATATTATCTCCTTGATGCCTTTTGAGGTACGGTGTTGGAGATTATCACCTTAGTGCCTATCAGATTTGGACTCCTTAGTATCAATATGATGCGGTGTCAGAGTTAACGATACCTCATTGTGTAAAATGGGGGAAACCATAGTTTGGAAGTAAGATAGAACATTTTTGGCTAGGTGATTCTACCACTAAAGGTGAGCTCAAGGCCAATGATAGTGCATATTGGTCTAAGGCGAGCCTATGGTTTCGAGTCGGGATAATTTAAAAGTTTGGTTAGTAATGATCATGCTATTAGTACTGAATTGTTGTGAAGGTGGTGATCAGTGGTAAATTATTATATCTAAAAAGTGATTTGAGATAAAAGTTGTGTTACATGATATGTTAAACTGTATACTATACTATACTTGCTTACGGTTGCATGTGATAGTTGGTAGTAAAGAGTTGTTCTATTACTCAGATTATTATCTCACCTTGTGGTTACATTTTTATATGTCATAGTGGTGAGCAAGGCAAGGGGAAAGAGTTTAGACCAGTATAGTAGTGTAGTTGTTGTGAAATCTGAGTTTGCGTAATGAACACCTCACTTGTGCACATTTGTATATAAAGTTGCCATAAGATTTGCATGCATGTTTTAGGTTGTGATTTGTTGAGATAAGTAGTGAATTTGGTAAATCTTAACCTATATGTGTATATATGTGGTGAAATGAGGATTATAGACTAAGATTTAGTTGTGTACGTGTCCTGAATGTGGAAATGTGGGAATTTGTGGTGAAATTGTGGAAATATAACCAAACTAATATACTTGGTGTAATGTTGTGAAATGTGAAAATGAGCTGTTGAACAGCCAAATTTTGATATGTGTGTATATATGTGATAAAATGTGGTCAATCAGGTGTGATAGATTTTTTTGGACTTGGTTTAAAGTCTATAATGGTCTAATGAGATAATATGATCAATTTGAGCCCTTGGAAGTGCTAAATTTTTAGAAAAATTAGCTTTTTGCACATGAGTATTCAAATTTTGTTTAGACCATTAGATCATGTCTAAATCTGTCTCTTCAGTTAGCTTATGAGATAAGCTTTATATAGGTACTTGAATCATTCTGATTGAACATTATATATAAAAATGACGCATGTCGGAAGTTTGCCTTGCAAACTATCAAATGACAATTATAAAAATTGTCATGTGCGTTGCGGCACATGACACAAAGGACAGTTGCTCGTGGCTTTGTGCCACATGCTACAACATATGTGGTGTATGTCACAGTGCATAGCTCAAATTTTGACTTTATTTCTTTATTTTGAAGGCATGTATGGCCTTTTATGAATGTTGATATATTTTCTACTATGCTATACTCTTTTTGGTGTTGATTTAGTTGAGAATTATGATGATTTTGAAAATGAGTCTAGGGCCCAAGCTTTTCAAACCAAGTAATTGAATACAGTCTGGTTTTACTGTGGTAATCATGTTAATTCTCTCCTTATATCATGTTGGTATAAGGGGAGGGTTACAGTTCTTCTTTCCTTTTGTGTTTCTCTAAGAATAAGGTGATAAATTAGTACTTTATAATAGAGTTGCGTGTTTTTAGCATCTTAAGGAAAGTAACAGCTATATGCATTTAATTCTTTAACAAAATTACCGTTGAGATGAATAGTGGAAGAACGAAATACTATATGGGTATAAAGAAAGATCAAGGATTAAAATAGAGTTTAATCTAACCTAAAAATGTATTTAGAAGGCTTGTAGATAAATGAATATGAGAGCCTAACACATAGAATGTGAAACAAATGAATAATGAATGAGCTTTAAATTGCACAGAAATGAGATCAAAAAATAAAGCACAAATCTTCATAGTTGTCTCGGTATAATTTACTTGTACAGGTATAAGCAAGAACTTATATGTAAAAAAGTGCTAAGTTTTTATACAAGTATAAAGAATTTGTAAGAATTGATAAGTGTTTAATTCAACCCAATGTTGTGTTAAAAAGCTAAGATTCTAGGAAGGTTATAAGGTCAACACATTTGATAGAAAGGGAAAGGAATTGATATTGAATGAGTTTTGAAGATTACGAAGTCAAAACACAATGAACAAAGCATATTTCTATGTGTGCATACCAAAATAAACATCACTATATTAGTATAAGGAAGTTTTGTTTGGGTATAAGGAAGATTTAAACTAGAATAAGAGTTCAAGATAGTATGGGTCAACTTCTAATGGAAATAACTCTTTCATTTTAAATCCAAATCAAGAAAATGACATATGGTTGAAAATCTCTGGATGTCTAGTTTCAAATGAAATAATACCCAAGTGAAAATTCAAAGCATTTTGAGAGAGATGATCAAAATAGTGAGCCAAGGTCAAATACATTTTTCTGCAAGTTTGGAAGTTTCAACAACCAAATTTGATAAATCATGTTTATTTTATATAAAATCTATTTTGAATGAAATCAAGTTCTTTATAAAGATGTATAAGTCTATTTCAAACGAAAGAAGTTTACACCAAACGGATTTATATATTAGGAGATATAGAGAAAATATTGATTAAAGGTCAAAACTAAATATCTCTAAAACTATTAATTCAAAATATAAACATTAATAACATAATTAGACTCAAGTTAAAACATTACAAAAGCCAAGATAGATTTAAGGAAGGACTTGAGATAAATCAAATACTTATCCCAATAATAAATTTAAGCTTCATGTAAGATGAGAAAAAGGAATTGGGAGTCAGAGATTAAGTATATAAACTAATTACCTTTAATTGCTATTAAACACAAATCAAAATCTCTACAAAAAAAAAAAATTTCTCTATTTTGTAATTATCAAACCAGCATTCAACATTTTTTCCCTTTTTGATAATGACAAAACTAGATGCAACATATTAGTCTTGAGAGAGATTTTATCTCCCTCTTAAACTGATAATAAACATATATAATAGCAAAAATATCAAAGATAAATACTACTAATGCTATTGCTCAATTAAAATGAATGGCTATGGCTTGTAGAGTATTAAAAAGGTCTATCAGCTTATGATAGGCTTTGGTTGTTGGAGAGGTTGGCTTATAAGATTCTGTGAGGTTGCGGTTTGGGTTTTCCTCTAAGATTTCTCTAAATCTTCCTTCTCTACCTTTAGCCTTTTTCCTCTATCCTTATTCTTCTTTGTTGTCTCGTCTATATCCTTCGCATCCCTTCTCTTTTTGCATCCTTATCCTTCTCCCTTTTTTGTCATTATCATCTAGGGGAGTCTTACTAATCTCAATAGGCTTAAACATATGAGAGGGGGTATGAATTGATTAATTAGACCAATACTTTTGTAACACTTGCTCTGAGTATTATCCAAAAATCACATAATTCAAATAAACTAAGTGTGGTTAAGGAGTTAATCCTAAAACCAACTTAGGAAACAAACCATTTAAATCACTAAGTAGATACACGATTGCAAAGTAAACATTTAAAACCTTTTTTAAATAAAAAAATTTATAGGTTTTACCTATAGCACACGAAAGCAAGCTAGGCGAAAGCGAGGTAAAAAGATGCTGTTATGATAGCATTAAATTGCTGTCATGACAGCCCTCCTGAGCCAACTTTCGGGAGGCACTGTTCTGTCATCTGATCCTAATTGAAGAAATTTTAAAGCTCACATGTCACATTCAAAGGGTACTATAATTGTACCAAATTTCAAAAAGATCCAACGGTTGGATTAAAAATTAAACATGTTAAAAGTTTGGTTATTTTTGCTGTCATGACAGCTAAAAGCACCTCTAAATTAACTTCTAGAGTGTATCATTTCATCATCTGACCTCCGATCGGAGCGATTCTAAAGCCCACACGTCACTTTTAAATAGTACTATTAGCATACCAAATTTTGAAAAGATCCAACAGACAGATTGAATTTTATGCATGTTGCAACATCATCACTGTTGCTGTCATGACAGCACTTTTGCCATCATGACAGCTCCTCCAGACCAAATTTCAAACTGCGCCATTTCTCCGTCCAATATCCGATTGACATGATTCCAAAGCCCACATGAAGCTTATAAAAGGTTTTACTTGTGACCTAAATTTTAGAGAAATACAACAGTCAGATTAAGATTTGGACACTTGGATGTAAAAGTACAGTTTTTTTTAGTAAAAATCATTTTTAAAATTGTCCAAATCTTATCCTAATAGTCACAAATCTGTGAAAACACTTTGGACACGTCAAATAGGACTAAAACACCTGATAGAACATTTAAATGATAGAAAAACCCTTTATATCAAAATTTGACCACCCGGGTGCCATTTCTCAAAATGGACCCTAAGCTCCCAAAATGCACAAATCACATAAGAGTGGTTAAAAATTATTCCAAATATCATATACACATATGAATACACACGTTAAATATTTTCACTTGGCTCAGAGATCTTTGTGAGGCCCGCGTACCCACTCTCTTTATTCAAAGTGTATGTTTGCCCATAGCACACCATTTACAATGCAACCACTTTACATTTGCTTGTGGAATCACATATATACCAAAATAAATATTTGCTTGTAGTGAAAACTTGGTCTACTAAATAAACCTATCAAAACCACACACCATAGCCAAGTTTCCTAGCCACAAGTCTACAAGCAAACAAAAATTCATACACAAGTCATATAATCCATGCATACTCACATACATATACATAATTATATCCTACTGGCACCTTAATTCTAAATATATTGCAATAGATTTGCTCAAAAGAAAGGGGTTGTAGTTCTTTACAATTCACAAACAACCCTTAGCTATACTCCTTTTCCTGTCCTCCACTGGTTCCTTTGCTTGGACTTAGAAGTATTAAAAAGAAAGGGGTGAGACAACCATAGTCTCAGTAACAGAGAAATTGATATTTCTTATTATAAGGAAAGCCATGGTCATGTAAATAAATAATAGATTCAAAATAACATATAATTAACCAATTAAAATGCTTGAATGCATGAGATAGGCCAATATAGCCTTTCTGACCAATAGAATGCCCCTTGGCACTCTTTAGCTTGTAAGTAAACCTTGTACCCACTGTACCATCATAGGCATAACATATAAACCAAGGCATGATCTGATTCACTAAACCGCCTGTGCCCTTTCGATGTGAATCCTGAGTAGTCAAACTAACTCTCTCCCAGAGCCAGCTTGACTTACTGTCCATGTGAGGGCTACCTTAGCCTAGGCACTCAACCTCACACTTTATATGCTGGATTTCCTCTCCCACGGAGAGGTGTCAAACACTCAATCCACTAACCACTTTAGTGTACTGAGCCCACAATACGAAAGGCAACACTGAGTACTGATAGTGAGTCTTAGAATATCACAAGACCACATCTCCCCATTGGTGAACTCCCACCTAGATCATGCCTCCTACCCTTTTTCTACCTTTCCCTAGTATTGAGCAATTTAATACTTAAGGTAGTATAACACTCATAATTCATCCCTTAAGCAGTTCCTTAGCTTATCTAAGGTACCAAACCTAGTTGCACTTCCCTAAGTGCAACTCTTCATTTTTTAATGATCACAATGCATGCTAATAATCTTATTTTCATAAGTAATATCATTATTAAATAGATAGTAAATATAGATGCATTATTATTAAAACAATACCCTATAAACCCTTCTAAAACACATTTTATTTGCATTCAATTATTTAAAACATGTAATGTATGCTAGATAATATTATCTACTCAAAAATAGCTAAACAAAGAAATAAGAAATATAAATTCCCCTATTACCTCAACCCTTTGGTATCAAAAGGGTTCCTCTTGTATAAAATTGGACTTGACTTGTTCCTTAACTTCTCAATAAGTTCCACCAACAATTCCCTACAATATATAAGTAATCCACATCACTTATCATGACAAATAGCATTAATGAAGACTATAGCTCATACCACACAACTTGGGTTACTAAGCCATAATCCATCTCAATGGTTTATATATTAAACCAACCATTCACATAATACCATTTAACCACCAAAACCTTTTATTTACCATCACTAGGCTAATTTTCAATTCATATAATTTTTAATCAATCAAAACCTTCACTTAGTGTCACCAACTTTTACCATTAGCCCTTATAATAAAAACCAAACCTTAATTTAAATCTTATTGAGCTCAAATAGCAAAATTATAACTAAATTAATAGACTTAAACCATAAAGGAGCAAAATCCAACCTCTTGGGGTTTAACTTTTGCCCTAAAACTTCATTTTTCATCCAATTACCCGCTCAAAATATTAGGACATCATGTAGAAACTCAAAACAACCTCCCAAGGATCCAAAGAAACTAAAGCTTACAAGAATAAAGCCTTTGGGATCAAAATCCAAAAATTTTCTTTTCTAAAAATTGAAGAAAATCAAGAGGGAAGGAAGAGAATTGAAGTAGGAAGTTTACCTATTGTGTAGTCGAGCTCGCAACGGTCACAAAGCCTCTTAGATCTAAGCCTAACTCCCTCTCTTTCTCCTTTCTTCTTCCTCTCACTCTCTCGTGCTCTTTGTTCGTGCATTTCTTTCCTTTTTAATTTCTATTTCTTCATTCTTTTTTCCTCTTAAATTACTAATATTAGAATTTAGGAAAAATTACAATAAAGGGCCCAACATTTTTTATTATAGCACAAAAGCCCGGATTAACTTTGGTAATTTTTTTCATAGTTAAAATAAAATAAAACCCAACTTTTGCTTAGAAAAATTCAAACTCTGGACCTCTATCAAATTATTCTTAATTTTAATTTAATTATAGATATTTTATTTTTTTAAAATAAATCTGAGTCTTAAAATTTCGGGATATTACAACTTTCACCTTGTTCTTCCACCTTATCAATATTTGCTAGATTTTTCTAGAGAAATTCAAAGATTAATTTCTTGTAAGATATTCAAGGAATGCTTAGGAAAGGTGTGGTAGCCTTTGTACTTTACTCCATATGAAGTATCTTCATTAGCATAATTTTAAGTAATGGCAGCCACTGCCTCATGCATATCTTTTGAATCTTGTATTCTTTCAAGATATAGAGTGAACAGATCTCCTTGCATTTTGAATATGTAGTTGAGCCATCTCAATGTTGTTGGATCAATATTAGTTACTTCTTCTGGATTAGTTGCTAATTGAGGTGATTGAAACAATAATTAGCTTTCCTCTTCTCTTCTTTGATATGCTAGGAATAGTAGAGGTACACTAAGGTTAGAGGCTTTACCTTGATCTTCTTCTTTTCCAAACTTTGTATTCTTGTTATTTTTTAGGAGTGGCATTAATATTAGTTGCAAGGATGAATCATTGAGCATTTAGGATTAGCTTGAATGTTCATCCTCTTCTCAGCAACTTTCCTTTTTTTGGCATTTGATAACTGCTTTTATAACATCCTAAACTTTAATTTGAGAAACTAATTACTAATTAGGGGTAAGTTAATAATTAGTGGATTAAATATGGTTTGGACAGTAGATTGATGTTTTAAATTAGTTGACTAATGGGTTAATAAGGTCAAGTAGTGGAACGACAATCTGGATTGGAATGTGCGAGTAATAGTGAGAATTATCTCACTATGCCATGTGCCATAGTATGTGTTGCATGTGCTATGATGTATGGCATATAATTTAGATAAATCAGAATGTGAGTTAGCTTAAGAGAGAGAGGAAAGAAAGAGGAAAAATGCATGGGAGAGAGGAAGGAAGGGTTTGCAGTGCTAGGGGTTCAGTTTTCAAAAGTTTGGGAGTTGATTTTGACCAGTGACTTGTCAAGTAAGTTTCATACTGCCTATACTTCATTTCTATCCTAATTTCTCTAAGTTTAAGTTATAGAGAAATTGAATCAATGAGTTTTAAGGGGTTAAATTTGGATTTAAAGGTTATAAATGGAATATTGGGTGTAGAACTAAAGTTTTGCGACTGGTCTGGGGTTTAGTGGTTGAGCTTTAGAGCTATAGGCTTGAATTGATTGAAATGTGAAGGTAAAAAGTGTGAAAATGCTAGTTAAGGTTGTTTTTGTCATTTTAATGGCCTAAAGCTATGCTAGGCTGGTGGATGGGTTAAGTAAACCTAAATAGTACTAATATTATGGATAAAAATGCTGAGTAATGTGGTTTAGCCAGAGTAAAGCTTTGTTTTAATCTTGAAATTTGACTAAGGGCACTTACTTGTGTAGATTGAGCATTCAAGGGATTGGGTGTGGGAATCTACGCTCTTTAAGTTTAAAAGTGCTAATGGTAACCTTGGTGATAAGGGTAAAAGATAACTGGAGTAACCCTTTGTTAATTATTAGCCTATAAAATGATTTACAAGTATTTTATGTTAATTATATGTATTCTATTTTATAAAATGGTAGAGTAGCAATTTTGTGAAAAGCAATGCATGTGTATGTCAATAAAGATGCTTGGAATGTGTGTGATGACATGTGTATTTGCATCTATAAGTATACCATAGATTAGGGTAAGGAGTCGTGGCCCTACTCTATGTAAGGCTAGAAAGTCCTAGAGGTCTATAGCATTGATTTTTATCTGCTAGTGAGGACTCAAGAATGCATCCACAAGTGTACCCTAAACTATGGTAGGGAGTTATGGCCCTACTTTGTGTAAGGCTAGGAAGTCTTAGTAGTCTAAATGTTAATTTTTATCCATTAGTAGGGACACAAGAGAGCATATCACCCATTCATGATACCTTAGTCAAAAGCAATGGTTGGTGAGTCTTGTTTCGTGTAAGGTTGGGAAGTCCTGGTCTGAGCATTGAGCATGCTCTACTATTGGGAACCAGGAGTGTGTGAGCATAGTGGATGATTGAGCATGGCATTACGTATATATTTATCTTTATCACTTTATATTAGATTAATGTTGCTTGTAAAGTCTCAACTTAATCCGGACTTTACCATTCCCAATCACACAATCAACAATGCAATCACAAATTAATATTAAATTAATAGCTCTTTATTTGTTTTTAAATTATGGGATCCCAACTTTTTAAAACACATATTCAAACAAAAAGGTTAGTAAAAGTGCAAATGCAATCATATAACTCAACAAAACACAACATCTCTACCCTGAAAAAACGCCATGCACCATAGCTCGTACCACATGCATCGTGGCATGTGGTATAGAGCAATTTGCTCTGTTTATGTCTGTGCCATGCATCACGGTGTGGCATACCGTGTGTTACGGCGCATATGATAGTAATTTCTACTATCATATGACAACTCAGAAGATTCAAGTGTCCACATAAAGTTTACAACATATTTTATCTAATTAGGCAAGTTTGGACTTGAAAAGTCCTAAGTTATATTAAGCTTCTTAAAGAAACTAGAATGTAGTTGAATACACTCTAGGTCATTAAAATCCTAAGAGAGCAAGCTTTAATAGCTAAGTTCAATTCATAAACCATTTTACAACTTAAAGTTACTATTGGTTTGATAAAAATCAAGAAGAAAAATATTTTTGGTTTTTCTAAATTTTATATGAAAAATGTGGAATGAAATGAGATTGATTTAACCAAGCAAATAAGTGAATTCTCTAAGGCTTGAATTCACTTTCTTCATCATAAAATCCCAAGTTCAATTCATTTGATTCTTGCAACTCATTTGACATTAAGTAAAATGCCTTATTACTATTAGGACAAGGTGATTATGACTTAGACCAAGACACAATTCCTATGAAAACTATGCCAAACAATGACTTGACTCTAGAGTTAAACCTTGCCTTGCCTTGACCATGTTCTTAAAACTAATCAAGAATTAAGCAATTAACTTCAATTTAAAGCCTAAATAGAAGCTAAATGATTCAGACATCATCATTAGGATTGGATAGATTAGCATTTACACAACAATAACCATTGAAGCATAAATTCAAACATATGATGTGCATAATCCAATTAAAGAGCCAATTCATAGCTTCTAAGTCTCTTAAGGAATGAAATCAACCATGAATAATCAAGTTAATAGCAATAATAAAATTAGAGAACTTAAGGTTGAATTGCAATAGAACTGCATTAGAAAGAAATTAAGGAAACTCAAATGAAAATTTCATCTCCTTTAAAGAACTCTAAGAAGAATTAGCTACTCATTTCGATCTTCGCAATGATTGATTGAAGGTAGACACATGTGAGAACTGCCATGGTTGATTGCTTGAAGGAAACTGTGAGCTAGGTGAGCATATGACTAACCTAGAAACTGAGAGAAGATTTATCATAGAGTGTAAAGAACTGAACTTGAAGGAGTTATGTGTTTGAGTGATGAAACTCCCCTAACCAAACTCAAATTGAGAGAGGATGAGTGATTGTGTATGTGAGGTAGCTGTACTAGTGATCAAATCAACATCGAGAGGAATGAGCGATTTCATATATAGCTAAATAGTGAAGATTATGTGTGTACTAAAGCTCGAACTGAGAGGTCAAATGCGATAGTGTCTCTGGCATGTGCTGGCTATGCATCTAATTGAAACCTTAGAAGATGAGTGATCGTGTGTCTCGATAGTGAGAATGAATGGCCGAACTCCTTCAATTGATTGCGTGTGCATGGTTAAAAAATCAGAGCTGCAGCATTCACGTTCTCTTTTTCTTTCTTTCCTTCCTTTTCATTCTCAATTCTATGTTTCCTCCCCTTTGAAAAGTCAAAAATCTAATTTAAAGTAAAATTGATCAAATTACCAAATTGGCCCTCCAATGCTTAAAAATGCAAAATAAACAAAACTAAATTAATCTAATAAAATTGAATGAAATAAAATCTCAAAAATGAGAATAAAAATTTCTCAAGTAATAAAATATGTCAAGGAATTAAAATTTTAGAATAAAAATAATTAATTTTAATAAAATGTGCAAAATGACCAAAATGCCAAAACTCAATGCAAATGAGCTTATGATCAAATCCAATGCTAAAATCATGCATATAAGGGTATAAACTAATAGAATATGGTAATAAATGTAAAAGAAAGTATGCAATATATGTGATTCATTAAGACTCAATCGACGATCTGATCTAAAATTGAACATCTAGGTATAAAGTCACTTTTTCTTTCAAAACTTGCACCTTAAGTGATCAATTCTCATTCCTTGTCCCATTAGACTATTTTGAGCCTTAAACCAATTCTAAAAGGACTACATACACTTGATTGACACTTCATACCACATATATCACATCATATACTCAATTTGACTTCTCAACACCACATTACACACTTATGGACTTATATGAGGCACAATACATACAACATATATATAAATAAACTTATTCTACTTTCAACCCTTTGACTCTTATATATAGGGCTCCACCTCACCATTTGTATTAAGTTTTCATATACATACACAATTCACAATCAATTCACAGTCAACATATGTATGCAAGTGGAATAAGTTATATAAAGATATATACTTGCTTAATTAGTATCTAAGCTTACTCACGTACCCATTATTGGGGCACCCTCAGCGAGATGTAAATCATATATCTATACAAGCAAGTTTTCACAATACAATTCATATATACTTTCACTTATGCATCCCAGTTGACAACTCAAACTCTATATACAACTTTATGCATTCATTTATACATTTGGTAGTCATAATATTACCAAATGAAGTTACTCTTTCCTCGCTTCCTTTCCCAACCTTCTCGTGCTCTTTTCACTTGTGTGCAAAAGTAACAGAGTGAGACATACGTTCTAGTAACTCAGAGGTAACTCCAATTACCAATTAGTAATTAAAGTGCAAGGTGATTGTGGGACTTTATAGCTTGCGCTTCTTTAAAAATTATCATCGTGCAAGCTTAGAGTAGAAGAGCTTTTTATAGACAATTTTCCTTTCATTACAACATCTCTTGCTTGAATAAAGTCCTTCATTGAGATCCCTTATATAGCAATAGAGGCTTTAATAATCTTTATTCTTGCCATTTGCTTTGATGGTGTGCCATGGAAAAGCCTCATCAAAATTAGAGAATTGGAAGATTTAAATTTAGAACAAATTTTTAGTTTTAGGTTGCATAATGGAAGGAATTTGGATTTGGCGAAGAAATTTGAGAGTTCAAGTTGATGGTGAATGATAGATGAATTGGTAGGGTTCATGTTTTTGAGGTATAAATTAAACAGAGCAACTATATAATACACATGTGTACCAGCATATTACCATTGTACCGATATATAAAACTAGCCATTGAGGCATACTTAAAAATGGATGGTAGATATTAAATAAGAGGATTAAAGAAATTTACCTCTTATATCGATATAGTTATCTTATATCGGTATAAGCCCCCTATTAGCTCTGTGTACCAGTGTAAGTTCAGCTTTCTTCTTTCTCTACCACTATATCGGTATAGTTTCCTTATACCAATATAGGTCTTCCTATACCCCAACAAGTGTCTTCTTACAATATAACTTGTTCATCATCTCTTTAGCTTTTTTAAAAACTTATACCAGTATAGCCATGACTATACTCTAATAAGTACTTTGTTTCAGAATAAATTTCTTTTGTCTACATACTTAACAAACTTGTTATTCTGGTGTATCTCTTTTATATTGGTGTTAAACTTCATATTTCAAAATTAAACCATAATTATGACCCTACAAAAACAACTAAAATACACTCTGATGCTTAAGTTAGTTTCTACTTTATGATTAAGTAAAAAATAGAGTTAGAAATACTTACAACTTATTGGGATTTAACAAACCCAATCTCTCCTTATGTAAATGAATTGCTCAACTACTAATAGTCTCATAAACATATTTGCAAGCTAAAACTCTATAGGAATGAACTCCACCATCACATCTTTCTTTTGAATGTGATCTCTGATAAAGTGATATCTAGTATAAATATGCTTAGTTCTATAATGATACATTAGCTTCTTTATTAAGCATATTGTACTCGTGTTGTCACACTTAATTGGATTTCTTTGAGTTTTATTTTAAAGTCCTTAAGTTGTTACTTCATCCATAAGATTTTTGAACAACAAAGTCCTGTAACAATGTACTCTAATACTATTGATGATAAAGAGACCGTTTTTTTTCTTTTTTTGCTTGCCCATGAGAAAAGTGAACCATAAAAGAAGTGACAAATCCCACTTGTACTCTTCCTCGCTATTTGACCTTCATCAAAGTCAGCATGGGGGCACCTAATCAAGGGCTCATTTCCTCTTTTAGGATACCTGTAATACTCTAATTTTTTAATTCTAAAACTAGTTGCTAATTAGAGGTAAATTAGTGAGTGATTAGAATTTTGGATGACAATTTAGTATTTTGACTCTTTAGAATGTTGGATGAACAAATATGAGTGTAAGGATTACATTTCGAAGTAAAGTGGGTATGTGTAGTGAGGAGTTTCCTCACTGTGTCATGCTCTCATAGTATAAAAAGTAGGATAATGTGACATGGTTAGCTTTTGATTTCAAAGAGGAGGGAGCTAAATAAAACAAAAGGAGAGGAGGAGAAGACAATCCTCTGCTAGGGCAAGAAGAATTATGACCTTAAGAGATGTTTTCCGACCAATAGCTTATTAGGTAAGTTTCATATCACCTTTAACTTCGATTCTACCTTAATTTCTCTTAGTGTAAGTTGTAGATAAATTGAATTAGGAAGTTTTAAGTAATTGTTTAAGCCTTTTAGTGATGAAAAGGTTCTCGGGAATCAAATTAAGGTTTTGTGATTAGTTTAGCATTCAATGATAAAGTTTTGAGATTGTAAGCTTAATAGACTCTAAAATTATAAGAAAAAGGAATGGAAAATTGAAGTATGGTGTGATGGGATTAATTGAAGTGATAGAAAGAACTTAAAAAATTCTTTGCATAGAGAGTTATTAGTAGCATTGAATATAATGTCATCAACATAAATTTCAACAATAAGCAAATGAATTTTTTTTTCTTGATGAATAAAGTAGTATCAATTTTATCTTGGTTGAAACCCTTTTCTAAAAGAAAGAGCTCAATCAATCATACATGCTCTAGGTGCTTTCTTGAGTTTGTAGAATGCCTTTGTTGTTTGTATACCACATCAGGATTTTGAGGATCTTCAAAACCAAGTGGTTGTTCAACATATACTTCTTTAAGGCTGTACTAATTAAGAAATGCACTTTTTATGTCTATCTAGTATAGCTTGATGTCATTCATAATAGGATAAGGTAAGAGTAGATGAATAGCCTCCAAACTTGTAACTAGAGCAAAAGTCTCTTTATAATCTATTCCTTCTTCTTGATTATACCCCTTAGCCAGTAGCCAAGCTTTGTTTCTAATGATGACTCCTTTATTGGGCATAATGAGTTATGATATTATATTTAGTTTAAGTTTTGATGATGAAAATATAAAAAAGTTAACTACATACTTATGCCTAATTGTTTTCCATATATATATATATATAATATAGTAGTTAACTATGACTATAGAATAAGTGCTTTAAAATGTTATTACTTGTATTGTTTCATAATGCATGAGATTTTGGAAAAATCATTCATGTGCATAAAAGTTATTTTATTTATTATAATTTTTTTTTTCCTTATCTTAAAGTAACTTTATATCCAAAGATATTCAAATTATTATCATTTACATATTGGATATAAGGCTTTTTCATATGCATAGTTCCATAATCTTCATACCTATACTTCTATGCATATTGATACTTGAACTAACCATTTTATTTATGATATACCATTTAAGGTTATCCAAAGTGAAGGTGAGTGTGAACATGAAAAGGAAGAAACTAAGTCATCATTTGTATGCTATACTTATATTGAAGAACATCAAGAAGAAGAGAAGGATGATCTAAGAAGAGCTAAAGAAGATGAAAGACATTCATACAAACTTAGATGCATCTTAAAAGCCTTGGACTTAATAGATATAATATCATTAGGCTAGAAGTCTTTATGTTAAACTAGTTAATTTAGATATGTAATATTAGCTCAAGATATTTTTAAATCAAAACATGCATTTTAGTGTTTAAGAGAAAAAGTAAGATATATTTTCCTTCAATCATATTTTTCATCTTCGATCATATATATCTCACAAGGTTTCAAATGTTTTGATTATTAACTCTATAAAGTTTTTAAAGTTGTTCTATTTACTCAAAAAGGAGTTAAGTTGGAAAATTTATGAACACTTGAAATCTAAGCTTTAAAATGAGAATTATGCAGAAAATTAGATTTGACTTTTGGTCATATTTTTAGTCATATATCTCATTACACAAATTATTTTAATGTGAGACATATCTTATTTTAAATTATACTCCAACAGATAATTGATTTATTCAAAATGGAGTTCTACTGAGAAAGATATAAATTTTAGAAGTTGAATGTTGAGATATTAATTCTGCACAGTATTCAAAGTTGACCTTCGATCACTCTTTTGATCATGTCTTGAAAGTTACATTGAATTTGAGTGTAAAACTTCATCTATTAAAAAATAGACTTCAAGGGCTGTCTAAAGATATATAATTTGTTAGATTTGGAGTTGTATTGAGTGAGTTATAACCTTATGAAGTTCTGTGTAGTAAAGCCCTCCAATACTTGCGTGAATGAAAATCGTACACATGTGTGAATCATCCTTAAAATGCTTCAGTCTATAATTTAAGCATGATGACTTCTATCCATCTGTGAAATGTCACCAAAGCCTTATTTTTTACTAAATAGCTTATTTGATCTAATTTAAGCTTGAAAGCATATAGCATCCACGCATGAATTGTCATATATATGAAGCTTGGAGCTTCTGCCTGTCATTTCACGCTTGAAAGACAAGGGCATTCAAGCTTGATTTGTCATCCCAAATGGAGTTTTTGCCAGCCATTTCAAACTTAATAGTGAAGAGCATTCAAGCTTGATTCATCACTCAGGCATACTATATGATGTTTCAAGCTTAAGTTAGAAATGATCTATGCTTGATTTGTTACTTGGGTATACTACATGACTTTTAAGCTTGAGTCAGAAATAATCCATATTTGATTTGTCACTTGTACATGACATTTCAAGCTTGATTTAGAAATGATCCATGCTTGATTTATTACTTGGGCATACTGTATGATGTTTTAAGGTTGAATCGGAAATGATCTACGGGTGATTGGTCACCTATTTTTGTAAAATGTCCGTTTCACACATGAATAAAATGGCTATAATTACTATGCAACAGCTATAAATAGTCATATTATGTCTTTAACACCTATTTCACTTCATATGCTATAAATATAACACTCCAAACTTATCTTAACAAGGAGATTGAACTCAAAAATTATCAATCTATGTTCATCATTATTCTTGATTTGATATCATTTATATCTTCATCATTTGAGTATTAGAGCTTTATTATACTCATCATTGCTCTTAGAGAAAGTTTCAACTAAGTGATTTACATATTCAAAAATTATTCTAAACATGAGGGAGAGATTTTTCTTATAAACAAAATAGGTTGTTCTCTTGTGAAAAGAAGCTTACTAGTAGAGTGAGTTGCTGTAAAGGATTACAAGTGCTCAAACTAAACTTGTAGTTGTACTGTGGTGGCAAGCATACAATTAAGCTTATGTTATAGTGAAGAAATATCAAGTAGTTGCTAAGCAACTGGAGGTAGGCTCAAGTGGTGGAGTTGAATCAGGACAAATTATAGTTTGCACTCTCTCTTCCCTTAATTCTTTATATTTCTAGCAACTTGAGCTTATGCTATGTTTTAGTATACAAAATTAAATTTGATATATCTACATGTTTTTATTTAAACTTTCACTTAGAAATTGGTTTTACACATGTTAAGCTTACAAAAATTACTTTAGCATTATTGCAATAAGAGTTTGGTACTTGAATTTGCTTAAACTTTCCCATGCACATGGTTTTGCTAAAAAAGTTTTAAAAGAACTAAAAATTCTATAACTACCTAATTCATCACCCTCTTGGGTGTATTGCTATATCTAACATTCGGTATCAAAGTAGGCCTCTTAGATAAAGGACTTAATAGTCTCAAGAGCTACAAATGGTAACTTTTCAAAGATTTTTAATTTTCAAAGGAATTGACATTGAAAAATCTTCAGCTCTTTAAAATACTGATTTTTGATTTTGAAAAGTAAGAATGCAATTTTACATTCAGTTAATTGATTTAGATATATGGAATGTACTGTCCTTAATGACATTACCATATGACTCTCTACACAATCTACTAATTAAAATAAAAAATCTTCAAAAGCTTTGGGATCCTAATATAAAACTTTTGAAAATTTCTTTATAGAAACAATTTACATTATTCAAATTAGCACACAGTGGAAGTACTAAACATAAACATATCAAATATCAACTTAAAACATCATAATTCACACAAAAAGTGGGCCATGCAGCATGGCTCATGCTACATGCACTATGGTATGTGGCACAGAGACCTTAGCTGGACACTCTGTGCCATGCACCGTGATGCACATACTAGAATCTGCTGTCAAATTATAGATTTTGATGAAAATTTTAGACGTGCACCATTTTTATTTTTGATGTTCAATTAGAGTGATTCAAGCGTCCACGTAAAGCTTTCTTTAAAATCTAGCCTCATCTAAACCCATATCCCATTTAAAAATTGGACAATCAAGTACATTTTGACCATTTTAAGTCAAAATTTGCCACTTAAGTATCACCAAATGAAACTACTAGTCATTTCACTTTTATTTTAGGGCTTTATCACATCCAAATGGGCAAACAACATCTGATTGAATAGTTATGTATACATTATAACACACATATACACTTTTAGCTTGTAAACTGCCCATCACACACTTTTAAGTAGAATTTCATTTCTTTTTTATTTTCATTATCACACTAGGCCAAAGTTTACAATACACACATTACATTTCCACACACATAAACACATCCACTAGCCCACATTGCCACTTTATCACTTGCATACTTATACACAAATTCATTGGGCTAGAACTCAAAATCACACACATATATACACATTCACAGGTTTAAGCACAAGTGTGGATTCTAGTGCAACTTATATATTTAACCACTACTATTTATACTCAAATTCATTACAGCAGCTTACAATGGGCTTTTTAAAAGGATCTTTACTTAGCCCGTTTCCTTTTCCTTTGCACTACTAGTGCCATAACCTGAAAAATGTAAATAACTATGGTAAGATCAAAATCTCAGTAACCAATAAAGTTCATAAATGTTCATTAATACAAATAACTGCATGAAAGTAACCAAAACCATTTTGATAATTTATATAGTCAAAATAACATAATTTCTCTTTTTATCATAAAACATTCACATTTACTAGCATGATCATCTATCCACTAAACCTCCAAGCTTCTCGACGTGAAACATACCTCTCTACTGGATTAATCACATATTAACCCAAGCACACTTTCAGTGGTAAAAACACCTGGCTAAACCTAACCTATCCCACCTATGAACTATGATTTTCTTCATTTCACATACTTGTGATAGAGGCGTTATTGACTTCTAACTACACCTTAATAGGTACTATGGAGTTTTCAAACTGCCCAAATGTCCTATGGTAACAGTCCCAATATAATGCTGTATTGGATTACACATGGTACCAGCTTGTAAAGTACTACACCAAATGTCCCATGGTGCTAGCCTGACTATATGGATTTGTTCACTCACATCTCCCCACACACACGTCCACACAAACCCTGGTGACTTCCACCTCCTATGATCGTGCTTTTCACACACATATTTTATTACTTTTCTATAATTTTATCCTACACACACACACACACACACACTTACATAAATCAATCTAAACCAGTGATCATTGCATTTCCATTTTACAAGTCAATTTCATGCTAAAACCATTTACAAAGCAAATTCATACATATAAACTAACAAATTCATAATTTCACAATTATACAGTTACTTCTACACAGTTATAATAGTTATAAATATATAATAAACTATATAGTTACATCAACCCTTTTGTTCACAAGAAAGGGTTACTCGTGTTATACTCAAGTCTCTTTTTTCTATTTACATGTCATACGCTAGAATTTACACAAAATTGGCAACCAAAGTCAATTATCTTATTGACTAAAAGTGTCAATTATAACAACTAAGCACCTAATCATTATCATTTCCTTTATTCGCATTCATTCACATGCATTATGACCAATTACCACTCACGACAAACACTAACTTTCTCATAATTAAATTTCTCTCATTACTCTCTCTCTAAACTAGGTTAAACCAAGCTTATAACTTCAAAGTTTTATCGTTCTAATTGAAACTAGTCACAAAGTACTAGTTTAGTCCTAGAGAACCTTTTTATTATTATAAGGTAAGAAATTAACTCCTTAAACTTTTGAATTCAATTTCTTAACTGTTTAAACTAAGAGAAAATGGGGTAAAATCTAATGTTAAGGCAGTATAAGACTTATCTGATAAATAACAACAGGCTAGAAGCATCATCCTTTCTCCCAAAACTTGTCCTAACAGAGATCCACTTCTTCTCCATGCTTGACCCCTCTTTTCCTTATCTCTCTTTTATTTTTTAACGAGCAACATGTCCTTCTTTATACATTTCTACACCATACATTGTGGTGCATCTAGCTTTAACTACGACTCGTGGCATCATGAGGGAACTTTTTACTATACTTACATACTCCACTTCAGGATGCCGTTCTTCTCTACTCATATCTATTCATGTAACATCCCAATCCATAATCGTAATATCACATCGAATCATTAATTCATTCCTTAATTATAATGCAGGAATTAGAATTCAGGATGTTACATGAAAATTTTTTTATAAATGATTTAGTTTGGTTCCTAAATTGACATGCTTGGCAAACTTTCTTTTGCTCAAAACTTAATGGTGGATGGCTAATGATGAAATCATTTTTTACTAATTTTTCTAATTACTTTTTATTAACATAAGCTAAGTGTCGGTACTATAAATAAACTTTCCTTATATTTATTCAAAAAACATCTTTAAGAAAAAGATTGAAAATCTAAACTAAAGGTATAGCAATTATCATCCTTGTTACTATAAAGAATGACCTTTCCATCTGAATTCCTTTAGAGACTGTTGAATTTGAATCAATATGACTTTATTTCCTTTGTCACAACTTTGGTTGATACTTATGAGGTTGTATAAGAGTCCCTTGACATATAGAACATCTTTATGCTCACTTCTTTTCCTCTTCCAACCTTTTTAATGCCAGCAAATGTGACCCTTTTGATTTCCTCTAAAGTAACATGGCCAATTTTACAAATTGATCAATATCACTAGTCATGTGCTTTGAGCACCCACTGTCTGTGTAACAATTCTTTTTCTTCTTTGAGATAGTGAGGCATACGTGCAAGAAAATGATACTTTACTTTAGGTACTCACTTCTTCATGAGTCCTTTTTTTGTTGGTTAGTTTCCTGAGCACATAGCTGCCTTTGGGAACCCATTTTAATAGAGCTACTTATGCCATTTATTCTTATGAAAGCAAGACTTGATATGGTGACCTTTTGTGTCATAGTAAGTACAAGTAATAAAAGGACTTGAGGAATGCATGAAAGCCTTAAAATAACTATGATAGTAATTTGTAGCCTTCTTTGGCTTTTTTTAAGATGCATCAATTGTGGAATTATACCAAATATCTAATTGATCAGAGATGCACCTTTGAGAGCTAATTAGAATGTTTAACATCTTGATACCCCAAGTAAACTTAGCCAAATCCCTTTCCAAGTTGTCATTTTGACTACTTAATACAATGCAATTAAACATGAGTCAGGTTTCTCTTTCTTAACATTCTCCTTGTTTGAGGAGTTTTTCAGCTTATCTTCTAATTGTAAAATTTTCTTTTTGGCACGTAGAAGTTGTTTGCATTGTTTTTGAAAAAGATAAAATAATTCATTATACTTAGCTTGAAGGAATTAGAATTTACCTCATCTAATTAAATCAGATCATTGTCTTCTTATTCTTGTGCCATAAGACACAAGTTAGCCATCTCTTCTTCTTCATCTTTATCTTTAGAGAAACTATCTCTTAAAGAAAGAAACACCTTTTTTTCGAGGCTTCTCCTTTTCTTTTCTTTTCGTACTTCATTTGCCATTGCAAAAGTACCTCCTCCTATATCCACTTGATATAGGAGAAGATTAACTAAATTACCATATTAATCACACCAAACAGTAAACAAATGCTTTGTTGAAAGGCTTGGACCCAAGACTTGCCTTGCAAAATCATTAAAATCATATCAAATTATAGAATTACATAGTGGAAGCAAGTCACATGCATTCATATAAACCATTGCATGCTTAAAGACTGCCAAACCATGTGGGAATAAGGGCCATATGCTACGGCGTGCAATCTATATGTTGTGACATATGGCACAGAGCCACACACCCTTCTATGTCATGTGTCGCAGCGTGAGATGCCATGCACCATGGCGCCCCAGTCTGAATTTTCTATTGTTATTTGATAACAAAAATAATGAATTTTGGCTTGCACTATTTTCACATATAATGTCCAATCAGAGTGATTCAAGCTCCCACACAAAGTTTATCTCATAAGCTAGCTAATAAGAAAGGTTTGGACACAATCTAATAGTTCGATCAAAATTTAGACACTTGGGTATAAAAAGTCACTTTTCCTCAAAATTTTGCACACCTGAGCACTCAAATCGTTCTCTTAATCTTATTAGACCATTTTAAACCTTGACATAAGTCCAAACAGATCTAACACACCTAATTAACCATAATATATTAAAATATACACATATCTCAAGATTTGACTATTTAATAGCCTATTTCTCATTTCACGAAATTTCACACGTAACACAAACTGACTTACTTGGCCCTTTTTATCACAAATTTACATATATCCACATTCATAACATAATCACAAACTTAATCTTAGCCCCAAAATACTGATTTCATTATAATTTTACATATGTGCTAAGATTCAACACTACTACTACCACAAATCCATACAATTTTAACTAAACACAACTTAAACATGCATGCAATCTCCTATAGCAATTTATTTACATCTATACTTAAGTTTCAGTTCATTATATAATACTTTGAGTTCATATGGCTTCAACAACTCTAAGTTGGTCTTAACTCTTTTTTCTTACTCTGATCATTACTTTGTCATGTAAAATGTAATCATGGGGTGAGATAAAAATCTCAGTAATAGAATAACTCATTACTGCTAACTATCCCATGTAACTATATGAAAGCATAACATAATATATCATCAAACATAACATATATCATATATTTCATTTCAAATATCATTAACATAGCATATTTCACACACACTTTTACTATTTTTCACTACTTGTCTAACGTAAGCATGATCTCTACCCTTCAAATCTCTAAATCACCCCGACTTAAAATTATAGGCTCACTTTAGACTAATATGTACTCTCATTAGCCTTGAGCCTACTTTCAGTGGTAGAATCACCCAGCCAAAGGTGTTCTATCTCACTTTTAGACTATGGTTTCCCCCAATATACACAATGAGGTGTCGTTGACTCCAACACCGTATTACACAAATACTAAGGATTCCAAATCTCTAATACCACACCTCAATAGGTACTAAAGAGATTATCTTGAACACCATACCTCAAAAGGCACTAAGGAGGTATAATTCTCCAACATCGTACCTCTTCGAGCATTAAGGAGAATATGCCATATGGTCTTTCACTACTATACTTTCATGAGTGAACTCCTACCCTTATAATCATGCTTTCTGACCAATCATAGATTCCCATTCAGTACTTTACTCATATATATATATATATACACACATTTCTATATCAAATTACACAAATTTCATTACTTGTTTATCCAAAATCACTTTTTATGTAATAAACATTCAATGCTATAAAACATGCTCATTTCAAAATAATTTCATGCATTACATAGCAAATTCAAACACAGTTACAATAAATAATCAAATAGAGGAAGTTATTCGGATACCTCAAATCTTTTATCACTAGAAAGTTACTTGTAATTTCAACTACCACTTTGTCACAAGCTTCCTTTCTCTCACTCAAATGCATGATATGCCAATCTAAACACAATTGGCATAATTTAGTCAATTGGTCTAATTAGACTAAAAGCACATAATTATTACTTATGGCTACATTTACCTATTTATTCTTTTTCATTTATCCATTTTAGGTCAATTACTACTTAATTACCACTTTACATTACCTTAAATAGTCTCATTTTACTCAAATAAGATTTTCACCCTAATTTCCTCTTAGTTTTGGGCCAAATCGAGCTTACAAGTTCAAAGGTCATTGTTTAGCTCTAAATCAGTGATAAAGTTTTAATTTAACTCTTGAGAAACTTTTCGTATTACTATTAGGCAGAATCAAACCCCTTAAATTTCACCAATTTAATTTCTCTATAACTTATATTCAAAGAAATTTAGGTAGAATGAAAGGTAAGATTTATACATAGCTTACCTAATAAGTTACTAATCAAAGTGCTTTCTGATGCTCTGAAATGGCTTGTCCTAAAACAACTCAGCTTCCTCTCCCTT
>NW_026556333.1:0-37853 GCF_029017545.1 Prosopis cineraria | reverse complement strand
TTGTGTGTTTTTCTTGACTCAATTTGATGAACGAGGTCTTGAAAATATTGAGAATTGAGGAGTGAGTACAATCACTCAGCAATCAAGTTTCATCTAATCTATACAGTTGCATATCAATTGTAAATAGATGTAAATAGGCAAATAAGCACAGATATCATGAAAACTCAGCCATAGTTCACAAACTAACAACCATGTGACCGAGCTTACCACAACACACTTTATCATGATATTTCACAAACCACAACCACAATGGGGTCGTAAAAATAACAACCATGCGCCCTTAACACATGTAAGACCACAAAACTAACAACCATATTTTGGGACTTATATGCATGATCATATGGCCAACCTTCTATCCTCCCATTACCTTTGACACAAAACCAGTGGCTATCACGTGCTACGTCCTTCCTAGACTAACCCAGCCTTCTACTTGTGAGGAGCTATCGGGCCAGGATAAACTTACTCATTTATGTAATCTAGTTTCCCTCAATACTAACAATCATGAGGTGTTGTACCTCTAATCTAACCTCCTCATGAACCGGTTGAGACTAGTTAGGTTTAAGTCCCTTATAGAACAAGTGGCACAGTCCCGAATCAACTATAGGACAAGGGCTACCTCCCAATTCTAACGGTTAATGACAAGCAAGTTCTCGATTCCAACGGTCACTGCTAGTACCACATGGATTTAAAAACTAATCTACTCCTCTCCCTAGGCGAACTCTCGCAATGATCATGCTATGCACATTTCTCACATAATATGCATTTTAAACAATCAATTCATAGCACATAAACTCACATAAGCTCAAATACTCCACTAACTCAACACATTTCTCATTACAATTATCCACCACTATAACAAACCAAATCAAGTTCACACATCAAAAGGGTGGCATAATTGAGGTTTTTTCTTTTAAAACCATTTCGCAAGTCAAACACATTGCCAATATGCATCATAAATTTAAATCATAAATCACATTTCACAAACATAATTAATATTCAACTATAAAAATAGGTTTCCCTCAGTTACCTCAAACCTTTGAGTGGTTAAGGGTTTTTCCCCTAATATCAACTTCCAAGCTTATCCCAAGCTGAATGGTGCCAAATAATTCACACTATAATCATAAGCAATCAATGCCATCATTATCTCATTTTTGATATTCTACCAATTTAAATCTCCACACACTCTACTTAATCAACCCATAAATCACTATCTATTCATACCCAATAGGCTCTTTAAGTTCTACTATGGCATATTATAATTGATAACATTTCAAATCATCATAATAAGGCGTAAAACCTTTTCCGACTACCACATTTATATCAATTTTTAGATATTAAATGCTCTCATGGACCAACCACTTCTAAAATTATCAATATGGTGTTTCAATACCTTAAAGAACTCCTATTATACTCATTTCAACTAATAAAATTGGACTCATACCTTTATAGACTGAATTTCAACCTTCCAACTTAGACCCTTTTATAAATAATCATAAATGAGGGAGAGAAGGAAGAAAAAGGCTTAGATTATCCACCTTAGGTGATTGGAAGCTTCAAAACATCAACATGGAAGCCAATATGTGTGCCCTAGTAGAGCTCCAATGTTCCTTTCGTTTTCTTCCCTGCTCTCTTCTGTTTTCTCACACAGATGCGAACTAATTTATCAAAAATTTTGCCCGTGCACTACCGTAAACAATGCCCCGGCTGCAAGGCGCATGGCATAGAAGAGCCTGTTACTTTAAATTGTCTTTGTACACTGCGGTGGACTAACCACCGCCGCAGTATGTGGCACAGAGAACAAATCTTCACTTTTCTTCCTCTTCTTTGCCCAGGTGGCCCGCCATCAATTCGGACCCACTTTTAAGGGCTGAAATTACCATAATTACACTAAGTTAAGCCCTTCTAGTCACACACCTCATTACTTATTAATCAAATAATAGGTTGACTAATCATGGTTAATTTTTCCAGATTTTATACTTATAACAACACACTAGGACAGATGGCTGTATGGGTAAGAATCCCTAATGCCAATATGCACTATTACAATAAATTTTGTTTGGAGACTAGGTGATCGTGTTGATAAAACTCTGAAGGTTGATCTAACACTTTGAATGAGGTGGGTTTCTGGGCAGGAAAAAATGCAGAAGATTGGAGAGGGAAAATTTTTAGAATTTGTGTAGAGATTGATTTACAAAAAAAGCTTGTTCCAAAAGTAATTTTAGAACATGGTGTATAGTGTTGATTATGAAAGAATGAACTAATTTGCTTTTGGTGTGGATGATGGACACAGGTGTGAGAATTCTCTGTGGCATCATGAATTAAAGGATGAAATTCACAGAGGTAAGACACACATACACTGCTTGCTGAAAAAGATGGTGGTGAAATTTATAATGTCCACCTTGACATTACCAGAACAAACTCATACACCATTGTGATAACCAGTATCAATTAAAATCTTTAGGAAAAGTCATCACAACCTAAGGATTATAAGACAATTTAAAATATTAGGATCCCAAGTTAGCCCTTTTGAAAAGTCAAAGTCATTTGAGCTTAAACTATAGTTTAAAATAAGTTAAACAAGGTAATGGAAGCATGGAAACAAAATTAGCACTTAAAAGCACAATTGGAGTAAATTGGGAAAATTTCAAAATTTGCACATCTACCACGGCACAGGTCTTACTCACTGTGGCAGATGGCATAGAGAGTGAAGTCTCTTATTGGCAAATGCATCGCGGTGCGACTGTTTATACATAACGGCACGCACCTACTGTCATGACAGCACTCCAAGTCAACTTTCGGAGAACAACATTTCACCATTTCATGTCCATTTTGAGCGGTTCAAATGTCTACATATAGCTCTTCGAGCCCTCTAGCTATAGGCACTGGTCTCACACTTAAATTCTCAACCATTAAAAAGTAGATACCCAGCTAAAATGATTCATTTTCACCTCATTACACACTTAAGGGCGTCCAAATCGCACAACCTGGTGCCAAAAGCCTCGAAAATACCTGGACCAACTTAAATGGACTACACACAAATAACATTCCATGCACAAAATGACTACCAAACCCTCATTTTACAACAGTATCCATGGGTGGCTAACATTCATCATAAATGTCATTTTGATCATTCCAACACATAAATTCACACAAACATATCACTTGTACAAATATCTCGACTTCTTGACTATTTCAATACATATACATCAATCTAGGTCGAGATACACACTCATGCATCATGATTTTCATGTTAAATAAAAAAAAATAATGAAATGCTCCTAAATTGGCATAATATCTAAAACATTCCTCACAAAATCAAAATAGTAAGGGAAGAGAGTTGTACAAATGTAGCCCTCAATCCTCTGTAATCCCTTCTTTCCCTTTGCTTCTATTGAAGCCCTTACGTATAAAATATAATCACATGATAAGATAAACATTTTGGTAACAAAATAATTCACAACTATCATTAACATGTACAATTATAAATAAGTAAAACTAATATACGTGAAAACATTCATTTAGCATAGTCAACATAATCTTTTCAATAATCAAGATTCATTTTCACTCTAGCATGATTACTCTACCATCCAAGCTTTTATATCACCCTAACTAAAACTATAAGGCTCAATTGGACCAAGTGCACATTCACCATAGCCCAGTTCACCTTCAATGGTAGGATCATCCGGCCAAGGGTATCTTATCCTACTTTAAAAATATGGTTTCCTTCTATCAAGCACAAATCAAGGTGTCGTTACTCTAACACCACATCACTGAAGCTAAGAAGCATCAATCTCAACACCGTATCCCACATGGGTAATAAAGAGATAATCTTAACAAGGTACCTTATTAGGAACTAAAGAGATATATTCCATATGGACTTCTATTTTTCCTTCCTACAAGTAACTCTCATCCCCTATGATGATCATGCTCACAATTATCATACATACCATAGATTTTGTATCTAAATTACATTTAACTCATATAAGAGTCTTTTACTAATGGTCATTATTTGAAAATTATTTCAAATGCATAAAAACCTTATTTTGCGATATGCAATGCTTCAAATCAAATCACATGAAAAAATTTATATATCTACTCACATCACTCACAGACATTGAGCACTTTAATCAAATAGTATAAATTATTTCGTTACCTCAACTCTTTTATTACAAAAAGGGTTACTATAGCTTAACATTTGCTCCACACATTCAACACATATAACTACACTCAAGAAACACTTAATCTATATAATTAAGTGATAATTGTCAATTATCACTCTAATTACACTCTGAAATCACTAATTTTGGGTACCCACTATACCAAAAATCTCATTCATAACTTCAACCCTTCCAACACACTCCATTAATCTTATTTAACATTAAACATAGTAATATCACTAACTATTTACCCACATTGTTTTAAAACTCTTAAATTATACCTAGGGTTTGCTCAAACCCTAACTAAAAATTCTAAATCCATACAAAACCCATAAACTAGGATTAAAGGCTTGATTTAACTCTTCAAGACCTTAACCAAGTCAATGGGTTCCGTCTGAATGAAAGGGAAATGAAATCACAACCTCTATTGCCTCAAGAAGTCAGGAATTAACATAAAGGGAGAGGAAGAAGTGTAGAAAGCTTACCCAAGGATAAATCTTGCTCTAAATACTCCCAAATTGTCTAAAAGTTGTGCCCTAGCAGTCAAGAGTTCATCCTCCATAGCCTCTCATTTTCACTCTATCTCCACTTTTGATTTTTTGATTTGATTCGCAAGCTAATAAGTGCAGATTTTGCACATGTACTGTGGTGCATGCCACAAAGATTCCCACACACGTTTTAGGTCTCTCTCTCTCTGTGCCATGGCCCACTTGAGCATCGACCTCATCGGTGCATCTAAGGATCCATTAAGTATATTAGTCTCCTAAAAATGTCATTAATCTAAATTTCACTTGAAATTAATAGTCTACCCTTCTAAACACTTAAAATCCCCAAGTTTGAAATCTATGATGTTACAAATTACCCTTTGAAGCTGAAAACATTTTCAAGTCGTGGATATGGCCTTGTAATATTTCAAGGCCTACTTTTCAAGAATAGATTGGGTAAGGACAGATTATATGGACTATCAGAAAGGAGCAGTCAAATATGATAGACAAGAGAAGGTAGAAATATATCAATCAAGATTTACTGCTATTGCTAAGTTGGAAGAGGAAGGTCAAACTATTGAACCTACCCAAAGTAAACTAACAGAGTAACTGTGCCTACAGATAAGAGAAGATCTCTGCAAAATAGAGATGACTAGCCTATCATAGAGGAGGCAGAACAGAGGAGTTTAGTAAGGCAAAGTTAAGTCCCTAAGTCAAAAAACAACATGTTTGGTAAGGACTCTCAAACAATAAGAGAGAAGCAGAACCTTCAGCCTAAGGTTGTTGATAAAAAAGAACCAGGGAAACAAGTTTTCGAAGCTTCCATTGTAATGTCCGTCTTGACATTACTAGGACAATACTCTTACATGCCATTGTGATAACTAGAATTTGCTTAATCCTAAGTAAAAGTTATCACAACCCAAAGGTTTAAAAGATAATTAGTTTACAACAATGGAATTAAAAAAACCCTTTTAAAAATATTATTTGAGCTCCAACCATATTTTAAAATTAGTTAAAAATAACTACGGAAGCATGAAAATCAAACAACACTTCAAAACAAGCCATTTTTCAAAAATTTGGTCCGTCTACCACGACGCAAGTTATGCCCACCACAATAGATGGCACAGAGGGATGAATCCCTAGGAAGACATTTGTGCCATGACATAACTACCATGTGTCGTGGTGCGTACCTACTATCATAATAGTAGATTACTATCATGACAACACTTAAATTTCCAGAATGCATCATTTTACCATTTGGTATTTGATTTGAGTGATTCAAGTATCCATATGAAGTCTTCAAGCCCTCTATCTAATGGCACCAGTTTTACACTCAAATAATCATCCGTTAAAAAGATGGATACCTATACCCAAAATGGTTGGTTTTCACCTTAAAACACTTTCAACGGTGTCCAACTCACAATACTAAATGCCATTAGCCTCAAAAACACTTTGACCACCTTAAATGGACTATGCACAACATGAGAAATCAATCATATCATATAAACAATCATTTATACTCAAAACAACCACCAAACCCCCAAATCACAACAATATAAAGGAATGGATAAAACTTAACACACATATTAATTTAGTCATTTTGACACATAAATCACTTCAAATATATCACTTGTAATTGTATCTTAGCCAAGCACACTCATTCAATTACAATAGCATCAACTATAGGCTAAGATACACACACATATCACAAATTTATATAAGTAATAAAAAAACAATGTCATGTTCCTAAGTTGGCATAATATAATAGCAATATTCATTACAAACCCAAAAAGAGAAAGGGAAGAGATATACGATAATTCTCTTCACTCTTCAATCGCTCCTTCCTTCCTGTTGCTCCTACCAAAGCCCTCACCTGTAAAATATAACTATGGGGTGAGATAAACATCTCATTAATAGAATAATTAATTACCATTAATTAACATGCACAATTATAAGGGAGTAAAACTATTATTTTTAGCATATTACAATATACTCTTTTTCATGAACACAAGTCATTTATTACTAGCATGATCATTCTATCATCCGAGCCTCAATATCACCTCGACTGAAACTATAGGCTCCTGAACCAAGTGTACATTCACAATGGTCTGAGCTCACTATTAGGATCACCCAGTTAAAGGTGTCCTATCCCACTTCTGAACTATGATCTCCCCCTATCGCTCATAAATCAGAGTGTCGTTACTCAACACCATATCACTGATGCTAAAAAGCATCACTCTCTAACGTCGTATCCTGTATGGATACTAAGGAGATAATTTCTAATACTATGCCTCACTAGACACTAAGGAGATATATGCCATATAGAATTTCACTACTTCTTTCTATGGATGAACTCCTACCTTCTAACATGATCATGCTCACACTCATCATATATAACACATATACATTTCAAATTTCTCAACCAGTCCATATAAATTTTCACCATTCTCATCATTTGCAAATAGTTTTTTATGCACAAAATCACATTTCACAATATCCAAGGTTATCAAATCCCAAGTAATAAATTAATATATCTACTCATAAATAGTTAAGCAATATAATCAAATAGTATAAATTATCCTGTTAACCTAACCTTTGTCACGCAAAAGGGTTATTGTGGATCAATATTAGCTCCACACTCTCTATATGCATGATAAAGCTCGAGCAATACTTAATCTACACAATTAAGTAACAATCGTCAATTATCACTCTAAATAATGCTGAATTCACTAGGTTCTAAGCACCTATAATGCTCAAATTCCTTATTTAACAACATCAACCATTTCAAAATACTCTAACCATCTTATCAAACATCCTAACATATTAAAATCACCATCCAATTCCTCACATTGTCTTAAAATCTTTAAATTATGCCTAGGGTTCGTTTAAACTCTCAACAAAAATTCCAAATCACTATAAAGCTCATAAACCTAGGGTTAGAAGCTTGATTTAATCCCAAGACCTTAAATAATCTAATGGGTTTAGTCTAAACTCAAGAAAACTGAGATTAAAGTCCCTATTGTCAAACTTACCCGGTGATGATTTAAACTCAAAATGCTTCTAATGTGGCCTAAGAATTGTGCCCAAATAGACACCGATCATTTCCATCTCCTCCTCGTGATATCTCTTTTCCTTTCTTTGATTTTAATCTACTTTTCATGAACTAATAAATGTTGATTTTGCATGCCTACCGTGGCGCATTAACACACCTATCATAGCACATGGCACAAAAAGTCTCATTAAAATTTAAACTCCCTTCCATGCTATGGCCCACTCAAACCTTGACCTAGCCTCTTTTAAGGCTGTTTAAGGATCTAAAAATTATATTAGTCTCCCAAAAATGTCATTAGTGAATAATTTATCTAAACTGACCAAAATGCCTTGGAAACACTGAAATTCTTAGTTTAGAAACCTAAGATGTTATAATTATCCTAAAAATAAATGGACCAAATCTTAGATATACCTACCAAACATCGAAGTCAAATTAGTAAGAACATAAAGTTATTGGCAATAACGCAAATATAGGCCCCTTAGTTGCACGTGATGAGAATTTTTCTTACTATACCACAAGTCATGACGCACAGCATAGAAAACTTATTAATAAGTAGGTGGAGGCTCGTAAGTTTCAAAGAGAAAAGGGAAAGAAATGTGAGGAAGAGAGGAGAAGAGATCAGGGGTTAGCTAGGGCAAGCATTCTTAGAAGCTTAAGAGACATTTTTGACTAGTAGTTTATTGGGTAAGTTTCATACCGCCTTTAGCTTTAGTTCTATCCTAATTTTTCTTAGCATAAGTTATAGAGATTGAATCAAAAAGTTTTAAGGGATTTGTTTCTTATTCTTTAGTAATGAAAAGGTTCTCTAGAGTCAAATTAAGGTTTTATGACTAGTTTAAAGTTAAATAATGAAGATTTGAAGCTGTAAGCTTAAATTAGCTATAAACTAAAAGGCAAATAGGGATGAAGTTGTGGAAGAGATGTGATGGAATCAGTAAAAATGATAGAAATGAGTAATTGGATTGTAATGAAGTAAATTACTCCAGTGAAAGGAAAAAAAATGGCTAAATGTGATTTTTAGTAATAATTAGTTGTTGTGGTCAATTTGATTACGTGACTAATAATACTAATTGTGTGTAGATTGTTGCATTTCACATGTAACTTGAGAAAAGGAAGCAAGTAGAGAAATTATTTATTGAGAAATGCACGAGTAACCCCTTCTTGTGACAGAATAGTTAAAATAACTAAATAACTTACTCTATTTGATTATCTAGCTTAATTGTTTGTGAATATGAATGTTATTGCATGAAATGGTTTTAGAATGTGCACATTTGAAAAGTGAATGATTGATGCATGAAAATGATTTTAAAGGAAATGAGTTTATGAAATTATATGATTTTGTAACTATATATACATGGATATGTATACAAATAAGTGGTTTATATGTGAGCATGATTATAGGAGGGCAGAAGTTCACCCACAGGGAGAAGTAGTGAGAAGTCCATATGGCATTATTCTCCTTAGTGCCCAATGAGGTGCAGTGTTAGAGAATTTCATCTCCTTAGTACCTATTAAGGTATGGTGTTGAAGATTATCTCCTTAATACCTATGTGGGGTGTGGTGTTGGATATCAAAGCTCTTTAGCATCTGTAACATGTGATATTAGAGTAATAACACCCTAATCAATGTGTGTGATATAGGAAAATCATAGTTTGAAAGTGGAACATAACACCTTTAGTTAGGTGATTGCACTACTGAAGGTCGACTTAGTTCAATGAGTGTGTATTGCCTAATAAGAGCCTATGGTTTTAGTTGGGGTGACTCAAAGATTTGGATGATAGTTGATCATACTAGTACTGAAGGTCGACTTAGTTCAATGAGTGTGTATTGGCCTAATAAGAGCCTATGGTTTTAGTTGGGGTGACTCAAAGATTTGGATGATAGTTGATCATACTAGTAGTGATAATTTGTTATGAAAATGGTTTTATGAAGTGAAATTATGTCATATGCTATATTTGACTACTTATATGTAATACTTGCTTACAGTTACCTATCATAGTTAGTAGTGGTGGTTTATTATGTTACTATGATTATTATCTCACCCTATGGTTATATTTTTATAAGTCATAACAGCAAGCCAAGCAAAGAGAAAGATTTTAGACCAGCGTAGTAATGCTACGGCTGTGTGGTTAAGAGTATGTGTAATGAATATGCTTTTGTTGTACATCTGTAAATGAATAAGTTGCCAGAAATCATATACATGTTTTAAATTGTGATAAGTAGTGATTTTGAGAATCTTAGCCTAATGTGTGTGAAATTGCAATATATGTAATGAATCATGTGATATGAGCTAAGATTTGACTGAAATTATAATGTCAATGTGTATGAGGTGATTTTATGGTGAAATATGTTAACTTTGTAAATCTTAGCCCCATTATGTGAAAAAGTGATAAAATGTGATTGTGGGCTAAGATTACTTTATGTGTGTATATGAATATATTGATAGTGGTAAACTTGTTAAATTATGAATTGGTTGGTCAAGAAAACATTATTGTGTATAGTTGGGAAAAACAAGCCTATATGTTGTCATGTGGGTGGTTTAATGGCCAAATTTTGATGTAGGAATTTCTATGAGAATATTATTGTTTAATCATGTGTAATTGGTCTTTTTGGACATAGTTCTAGGCCCGAAATGGTCTCATAAAACAAAATGTGTGATTCAAACACTTTGGTGCTTGAATTTATAAAGAAAAGTGACTTTTTGAGCCCAAGTGTCTAAATTTAGATTGGACCATTGTATCATGTCCAAATATGTCTCAATAGTTAACTTATGAAATAATCCTCATGTGACTGCTTGAATAATTCCGATTAAATGTTGTATGAGGAAACAACGCACATAAAAAGTTCACTTTCATGACCTGTCAAGTAATAGTAAAATTTGTCATTGTGAGCCACAGTGCATGGTGTAACATGTTGTAGCACATGACATAGAAAGGGAGCCCATGGCTCTGTGTCACATGTCGGGTGCATATGGTGTATGTCGCAACACATGGCCATTCTTCTAGTCTTGTTTCTTTTGTTTAAAACTATGTGTTGGAAGTGATGAATGCAAGAACTATTTTTTGTTATATATTACTTTGATATGTGATTGATTTCGAATGATTTTAACTTAAAAGTCTTAGGGTCCCAAGTGTTTTAAACTAAATGTTTCTTTAATTGTGTATTGTATGATGTAGTGATTTTGTTAACCCCTTCTTATACTAGATTTATGGTGAGGTTACAGTTGGTATAAGGAGAGGTTACACTAGATGTTAAAGTTGTGATAACATTACCATTGCTCAAGAAGCAATACACACGATAACAGCTGGAAAAAGGAGAAAAGGATACATGACTATTAAAATTGACCTTAAAAAGCCTACGATAGATTAGATTGGAGCTTTATTAGAGCTTTATTCAGAATACTCTTTAATATATTGGGCTTGCACCACAGTTCATTTCTATTGTTATGGAATGCTTATCCATGCCTTCTATGAAAGTGGTTTGGAATGGGGATGAATCTAAAGATTTCCAACCAACTAAAGGGATAAGACAAGGTGACCCTTTAAGCTTTTATATCTTTATTCTCTATATGAAGAGGTTAGGGATGATAATATATGAGCTCTGTAGAAGAAAGAAATGAAAACCTTTGAAAATTGTGGCCATTGGCCTTGCAATTTCTCACCTCTTTTTGACGAATGATCTTATTCTCTTCTTTAAAGCATCTCTAGAGCAAGCTAACCTGATTGAGACATTAATGCAATTTTTGTCTTGCTTGAGGACACAAAATGAATTTGGGAAAGATAAAGATGTTTGCTTTAAGAAAATTAGCTTCCTTCATATTGTTGAAATTAGCCAGTACTTTGAGTTGGCCTTACTTCTGACTTGGGAAAGTATTTAGGCGTGCCATTGCTTCATAAAAAGGGTCATTAAAGGTATTTTTTCTTCTCTTATCCAAAAGGTGCAAAATATGCTAACTTCTTGGAAAAGTAATTTTTTGAATATAACTGGCAGGACTATGCTTATAAAGACTGTTAACTCTACCTTACCCTCTTACTTTATGTAAACAATGATTATATCGATTAGTATGTTAAGGGAGCTTGAGAAACTAACTAGAAATTTCTTTTGGAATAATGGAAATGATCAAAGGAAATTACACCTCACTAACTAGGATACAATTAGAAAGTGCAAATATAAAGGGGGTCTGGATATCAAGTACTTGTAAAATCAAAATAAGGCTTTTATAGTGAAAATTTGTTGGGGTATCCTTACTAATTGTGATGCTTTTTAAGTACAATTCTTAAGAGCATAGTATGGATGTGGAAATAGCAATATTCCAATAGTAGGTAAGAAAAAATCTGCCTTGCATACCTAGAATAATATTACTAAAGTTTGGGAGACTTTTCTACAAGGGTTGAGTAAGAAAGTTAATAATGGCTCCTCTACTACTATTTGGTGGGATAGTTAAGAACCTTTAGAAAATCCTTTCATTGATCATAGGCTAAAAAACAATTCCCCTTTTGATGCAATGGCCAAAATTCAGGATTTTCTCTTGATTATGGAAGATGGAACAAACCAGCCCTCTTGCAACATTTCCCTATTGCAATTATTGACAGAATTCTATCAGTCCCTCCTTCTATTAGTCAATAGAATGATATTTTTTAGTGGAGACCTACTAGCAATGGTAAATTTTTGGTTAAATTCCCCTATAAATTCCTTAAGGAAGGAGAGTCTGCTGGCTCCCTTTGTGTCTGGACTAAGTTATGGAAGTGGCCGTTATCGAACAAACTGAAAATCACCACCGTAAATGTGGATGTAGATGCATCATAAAATCACTAGAATAATGTTAATTGTGAAGGTTTGGTATGAGACTTTAAGGGTACATTTTTTTGCCAACAAGAAATCATTCCATTCATAAACCATCAGAGTAATAACGCAGCAAGTGCAATGCAAAGCAATAAAGAAAGAAATAAAACTATAGGCCTAAAGGTAGAGGTCTGAAAAAAAAAGGACTCCCTGCAAAAGTACAGCTCAACCGATTCCTTCTTTATCTTATTGGATCACAGGGTGCTAGAAGAAGACTGAGGGAAGGTTGAATCAGATTGAATAATGGCTGAAAGAGGGAGTGGCATGTTGAGAAGCAATCCAGTAGACTCCATACCCTTTAAGGAAGAGGCTGCCAACCAATCAGTAGCAAAATTTCCTTCTCGCTTGACAAACAAGAAGGAGATGAAATTATGGAACTCAAGCCATTCGAACAAGTCACCAAGAGCATTATGATAAACCAAGTGCAGTAAGAGAGATCTTTCTTTGATAAAGCTTTAAATAAATCAAGACAATCAGTTTCCACTATAACCTTTTGGTTGCTATAATTTAAGGCAAGTTGGACAGCTTTCTGGAAAGTAAGGAGTTCAATCATAAAGCTTGAATCTGCTATCACAAGTTCCCTCCAACCTTAAAGAAAAATACTATCATGATCTCTACAAATGACTCCTATAGCAGCTTTGCCAGAATATGGGACAAAAGCCCCATCGCAATTGATTTTTATAGCATCATGATCAGGTGAAATCTAGTAAATTCATAGATGATCAACATGTTACATCTCACCTATTAAGTTATTAGTGGTCTAATATTCCTTAACTATAACTTTGATACTACTAAGAACATGAATTGGGTTAATAACAATAGCATTAAATACTGATGCTGATTTGATTTTCTAGATATTCTAACATAAATATGTAATATAAGCTTCCTCATATGCATCCATGGGACTTTTATCAGACAAAAAGTGACTGCACCAATTCTCAAAAGATGAAATATATAAAGGATCAAGAGTAAGACACAGAGGAGAGCTAAACAAGATGTACCTTACCCAGTCATAAAGTAGCAGAGTCAATTATTTCGAGCTGATAATTGGAAAGAGGGCCTAGAGGATTTGATATGCATTTACGAGAGAAAAGAGCATCTTTAGTTGCAAGGCACCGATTAAGAGCCCTCCATGTGAAATGCTTAACTTTTGGATGATTTTTTTGTTGCCACACATACTTCCATAGCGCCATTGGAAACGCTATAAAAGTATTAGGTACCAATAAGATAGCTGGATAAGTCTTAGCATATTTAAGTCTATAGCCAAGCTTAGAAGTATACTTCCTATTCTTTGTACTTCTCTAACCATGGAGTTTCTTCCGTACTTTTTCTCTGATGTAAGCGAGGGCAGCTACTTTCAAACAACCCCAAAGAACAGGAAGTCCTAGATAGATACTTGATGCATTATAATAGGATTGAAGGAGCTCTTTAATAATACTACATTTTTCTCTATCAGCACATAAAAACAGTACTGTGTTGTCAGCAAAGAGGCAATGCGTCAATATGGGACAATTATTAGCAATCTAAATACCAGCAAGATCACCATTTTGTGCATGGGTGCTCAATATTAAGGAAAGGACCTCACTAGTAATAATGAAGAGATATGGGAAGAGAGGGTCTCCCTGCCTAACCCCTCTCTTAGGTATAACCTCGTCCTAAGAAGATTGATAAAAGTGGCCATTAAAGCCATCAGGCTAGGAGCCTTTAAAGCATCAAGTTGGAAGATTGCTTGCTTTAGCTCTTCTTTAGTGATAAGTGAGGCCAACCAATTGTTTTGATCCTTTGATATGTAAGGCTAAACATAGCTCAAGGTGAGATGTAAGTCAATAGTATGACTAGTAGAGAATAAATCTTTATAAAAATATGAAATTAAAGACCCAATTTCCTGCTCAAAGTCAAACCATTGGCCAGAAGCAGAACAAAGCTTCACTATTTGATTTCTTTGCTTATGAATCTTAGTGGATGAGTGAAAAAGTCAAGTGTTAAGGTCACCAACAGAAACCTAATTAACCTGAGATCTCTGCCACCAATAAGTTTCTTCTTGCTTATAAAGACCTTTTAATTTTCTAGTTAGAGACTGTATCCCTTGCCTCTTAGAAGAAGTAAGAGTACACTCTTTTACAACCTCTATGCTTTTTAAAGTGCATTCAATATCCTTTTTAAAGTTCGAGAATGCCTTTTTACTTTAGGAAAATAATTCATGGCTACACCTCTTAGTACAGGAAACAAATTGGGGCACTACTAAGGTATCAAAAGGATCTTCAAGATACTAGGATTTTTTGACAATATTCTTAAAATTAGGATGCAATGCCCAGTTGATTTCATACTTAAAGGAGTGAGGAGTACGACTGTCCTAGTAACAAAGACAAACCAAAAAGAAGTGGTGATTTTAGGCAATAACATCTACATGGATTGCCAGAGATTTTGGGAAGAACTTGTGAAAGTGAGAGTTAGCCATGGCTCGGTCTATTCTTTCTTTCACACAATCATTGTCGAGATGCTAGTTACTCTAAGTATACCTAGAGCCTTTTGTTTCTAAGTCAATCAGTTCACAGGAGGCAGTATATCTTTGGGAATTCAGAATATGGTGCATATTTTATGGGACACCCCCAAACTTTTAGAATTAGACACGAAATCATTAAAGTCACCTAAGCAAAGCCAAGAATTATGAATGCCACGAGCCCAATAACTAATATCTTCCTAAATTTTCCATCGATCTACTTTAATAAGGGGACCATAAAGAAAAGTGATGAACTCAGGAACTTCCCATATTGTAAAATGCAAAGCCACATGTAAGTAATTGTTATAGAAGATCAAGATCTGAATAGAAATATCATCTTTTCATCAAAGAGCAAGGCCTCTAGAGAGGCCTATGGGATCGACATACTAGGAATGAGCCATACTATAATTTCTTCAAATATAGTTAAAGCGAGATGCCAGCTGCTTAGTTTCCATTAGAAACACAACTACTGGCTTATTTTTGGAAATGACCTCTTTGAGATTCTTTACTGCTAACGAATTTCCAATACCTTGGTAGTTCTATGATAAGAGATTTATGGCTCCCTGGTGGCATTTTTAGACAAGCCACCAAAGCCCTTATAACATCATAATTTTTTCATTAGTAATTATCTATGTTTTCAAAGGTAATTTAGTCAATTTAGATGAACTATTGATTTAGTGAGGTTTATGGGAGACTACTATGATTTTTGAATCCTTAGACAGCCTTAGAAGAGGGCTAGGTCGATGTTCAAGTAGGCCATGGCATGGAAGGGAGTTTAAAATTTTGTGAGATTTTTTATGCCATGCACCGTGGCGAGCGTGTCAATGCGCCATGACGTGTAACATCTTAAGTTTTTCCATTAGTAATTATCAATGTTTTCAAGGATGATTTGGTTAATTTAGATAAATTATTGATTTAGCAAGGTTTATGGGAGACTAATATGGTCTTTGAATCCTCGGACAACCTTAGAAGAGGACTAGGTCGATGTTCAAGCGGGCCATAGCATGGAAGGAAGTGTAAAATTTTATGGGATTTTTTATGTCATGCGCCACAGTAGGCATGTCAATGCGCCATAGCACATGTGCAAAATCTGCACTTATCATATCATGAATCAGACTTGAAAAATAGAAGAGAGAAATTAGGAACTCAATAGTAGCGATGAAGAGAGACTTGTGGCTACTAGGGCTTACTTTCAACGTAATTTTGGAGGTCTTTCAAGCTTCATATACATTGGGTAAGCCTTCCTTTCTTCTCCCTCTCCTTCCTTTATGTGAAAATCTGGATTGGTGGGGCAATGAGGGCTTTAATTTCAATTTCCTTGGGTGTAGACCAAACCCGTAGATTTATTTAAGGTCTTGGGGAGTTAAATCAAGCCTGTAATACTAAGTTTATGAGTTTTGTGGTGATTAAGAATTTTTGTTAAGGGTTTGGACAAACCCTAAGTATAATTTGAGAGTTTTAAGATAATGTGGGACATTGGTTACGAATTTGGTATGTTGGGATATTTAATAGGATGGTTAGACTGTTTGGGAATAGTTAATGTTATTAGAAAAGAAATTTGGGTATTTTAGACAGTTAGAACCTAGAGAATTCAGAGTTATCTGAAGTGATAGTTGATGATTGTCATTTGATTGTGTAGATTGAGTATTGCTCGAGCTATATCATGCATATAGAACATGTGGAGCTAATGTTGAACCATGGTAATCCTTTTGTGTGTGACAAAGGGTTGAGGTAACGGAATAATTTACACTGATTGATTATATTGCTTAACTGTTTGTGAGTAGATATGTGGATTTGAACTTGAGATTTGATAACCTTGCATATTGTAAAATGTGATTTTGTGCATGAAAATATTTTTTTTTTTGCAAATGATGAAAACTATATATAAATGAGTTGAGAAATTTGAAATGTTTTTGTGATATATATATATATATATATTGAGTGTAGGCATGATCATGTTAAGGGTGGGAGTTCACCCGTAGGAAGGAGTAGTGGAAGTCTATATAGCATGTATCTCCTTAGTGTCTAGTGAGACACAGTGTTGGAGATTTTCTCCTTAGTATCCATACGGGATACGACATTAAAAAGTAACGCTCCTTAGCATCAATGATATGGTGTTAGAGTAACGACACCCCAATTCGTGCACGATAAGGGAAAATCGTAGTCTGAAAGTAGGATAGTACACCTTTAGTCGGGTAATCCTACCACTAAAGGTGAGCTCGGATCATTGTGAATGTACACTTAGTCCAAGAGCCTATGGTTTTTATCGAGGTGATATAGAGGCTTGGATGGTAGAATGATCATGCTAGTGATGAAAGATTATTACTGATGAAAAGAATATATGGTGATATGCTAAATGTATATTTTGAAGTTTCATAGTTTTACTCTCTTACGATTGTGCATGCTAATTAATAGCAGTAAATTATTCTGTTACTAAGATGTTTATCTCACCTTATGGCTATATTCTACAAGTGAGGGCTATGGTAGGGGCAAGGGAAAGGAAGGGGCAATTGAAGAGTAAATAGCGTTGTAGTATAGCTCTTCCCCTTTCTCTTTTGGGTTTGTAACTAATATTATCATTATATATTACTAACTTAGGAACATGACATTATTTTGGATATTACTTATATGAATTTGTGATAAGTGTACGTATCTTAGTTTAAGATTGATAATGTGGATTAAATGTGTGTGCTTGGCCAAGTTACCATTACAATTGAAGAATTTGAAGAGATCTATGTGCCAAAATAAACAAGTGACATGTGTGTTAGAATTTATCCACCCTTTTATATTGTTGTGAATTGGGGTTTTAATGGTCATTTTGAATGTGAATGCTTAATTATGTATTATGATTGAATTGCCATATTGTGAGTAGTCCATTTGAGGTTGTCAAAGTATATCTAGGGCTAATGGCAATTGATATTATGAGTTAGACACCTTCGTGTGTGTTTTGAGGTGAAAACAAACCATTTTGAATTCAGGTGTCTATCTTTTAAATGAATGATTATTTGAGCATGAAATTGGCGCCATTAGGTAGAGGGCTCAAAGAGCTTCATGTGGACACTTGATCCACTCAAATCGGACATCGAATGGCATAGTAAGTGCACGCCATAATGCATGATTGTTGCGCCGCAGCACATGGGGCTTTCGAGGGGCTCATCCCTCTGTGCCATCCTCCATAGGGGGCGCGGCTTGCGCCACGGTGGACGGACCAGATAATGGCAAAATGGCATGTTTTAGCCTGTTTTGAAGTGGTTTGATTTTCATACTTTCGTATTTATTCTTAATTGATTTTTAACCATGGTTTGAGTTCAAACGATATTTTAGAAAAGGGTTTTCTTGGGATCCCAATGTTTTAAATTAATTATCTTCAAACCCTTGAGTTGTGGTAACTTCTTTAGGGGATTTTAATTAATCCTAGTTATTACAATGATGTAGGAGGGTTGTCCTAGTAATGTCAAGGTGGATATTATAGCCCTTAGCAAGAGAAGAAAGACAAGAACCAACGGTTTAGAATTGAACCTAAACCATTCCTCAGGAAAATAAATCTTAGAGGAGATAGGAATATTAGCCAGATTCTCATTAATTTCCGAGCAAGAGATATCCCTTGACCTAACTACTGAAGATTTAAGCTTGGATTTTAAGCCTCGATCTGGCTTTTTAGATTTTTTTTTATTTGACTTTAAGAGAGATATTAGAACAATTAAAGACCAAAACTTCCTCATTAGAGAAAATTCTTCACTGTTTAGAGATCAGGTTTGACATGGAATCCTCTACACCCCTTTTCAAATCCAGGTGTTGCAATTTCAGAGATACTTCAATCATAGGGGAGATGGGGACATAAGGGATCAGAGCCTTAGAGATCAGATATTTTTATAGTGGCCTGCTTAGATAGGCTTTTGAGAATTTTTATTCATCCATGAGGAGTGCACATTACTTGCTGGTCCAACGGAGGACTATTGGGCTTAGGTAGAGAGGAAACCACCAAGCTAGACCCAACCTTAAGGGTGTGTTTGGTTTAAGGGGAGGGGAGGGAAGGGAAAAGGAGGGGGAGGAGGGGAGGGGAGCTCCCCCCCAATTTGGAGGGGATGGGAGGGGAAATTTTTAAAATTTCCCCTCCCCTCCTCCTAACCAAATGAGGGGGAGGGGAGGGGAACCTCCCCTCCCCTCCTCCCTAACCAAACACTCCATAAAAAAATCACCATAACATTAGATTAAAGAAGAATTGGGCCTTGGTGGAGACTTGTGAATATTAGAGGTCTGACCTGAACTTCTAGAGTATTGTCCCTTCTTGGATGTGCCTTCCTCACGTCCATGAGGCACACTAACTCCTGACATACGGACAGGGCTACCAACATAATAGTTTTTAGGAACATCAATGATGTGCCTCTCATTCTCAAAATGACCACGCGCCGCCATCTTTAGCCAACTATCCTCTTCATGCTATTCCTTCTTAAAATGAATCAAAGTGGCATCTATTAGCTTTGAGGCTATAGAAGTAAGCCAAGGATCAAAACTATATTTATGCTCCTCTTCACTGGGAACAAGGGAAGGATTTTTGCATTGTCTACTGTCATGACCAATCAATCCACATCCATAACAAAAGCTTTGGAGTCATTCGTATTTGATACTTACCCTAAACTTAAAATGGTCTGGTTTTGCCAACCAATATCCAGAAAGGAGAGGTTTATGAGTGTCAATAAGAATTCAAACTCACAAAAAATTATGCAAAATACACCTATTAGATTTAGGATGCCCTATGCAAGCAACATTACCAACCATAGCTCTCATTTGAATACCATTCTCTAAATAAAGAACAGCCATGTATAAGTTATGAAACTAGACCTAGAAGGGGACAAGATTAAAGCTCACCTCATCTATAGTCATATAATCATCCTATAGCCGTATGCTTATAATGCAAGTATGAACTATCCAGGGCTTGCCTCTTAAAATGCATTCCTTATCAATTAGAGATTCAAAACAAAAGACATAAGTGTTTTAGATACCTGAGTCAACAGCATCCATGTCCTACCCATCCTTCAATCCCCAACCATTTTGAATCATGTAGATAACAGTAGAGTGATTAGTCCTCCTATCGGTTAAAATTTTACTAATCAAAGCACCACCTGAGCGTTTCAACTTTGAAGATGTCTTCCAAACAAAATGGAGCTTTTGTTTCAAACCACAAGCGCTTCCTCCCTCGTCGGCCATGTCGGGGAGAGGAAAACCTCAAACTACAAAAAGAAGAAAAGAAAATAAGAAATAAGAGAAGAGAGAACAGAGGAAAAGGAAGAGAAGAAGATAAGAAATCAAAGAATCCTCACTTTCCTCTACCATAGTGGGTGGTAGAGAAGAAAACAAGAAACTAGAGAACCCTCACTTTTCTTTGCCAAAGTAGGTGGCAGAGCAAAAAATAAAGACGATAAAGAAAACCCTCCTCACCGACCATTGCAAAGCAACGGAGACACTCCTCAAAGTAAGAGAGAACGCGCTTTAGAGAGAGTACTATTTTGGCTCTACATCAGTGCATAATCCATGGCTTTGAGGGTTCTTAGATTATTGCTTTTATGTGCAATTTGGGAAACATCCCAATCACTATTGCTAAGTTATGTGCCATCAAACTTGGGATTATTCTTTGAAATAAGCATAATTTTGACAAAATATGCATGACTTTAGATTCTATAGAAGCACTCAATATGATTTTTAGAGGTACAACAAGAGACTTATTAGTGAATGTCATAACTTGGAGTTGCAACATATTCCTCATGAAATTAACTCGTGCTGATTTCATAACTCACCTGACTCAAGATGGCCTTAATCATCTCTATCCTTTTTACAAAATACCCAATGGCTGTAATCTTGTTTTGCATGACCAAAGGAGAGGAAATACCTCAACTGGTCAATATCATTCCCCTATTTTTATTTCTTGACTTTCCGTAGCTTGTTGCCAGCCTTTTTGATAAAAAAAATTGAAATGAGAGAGGGAGAGAGAGGGGAAGAAGCTGCGTGGCAAGTGAACATATATATAGATATCTGCACACGCTCTCCGTCCATTTTTTATATAAAATATTTTTAATTAAATTTTTCACATCAATATAAAGATGAAATTACATTAAATCCCAATAGTTTTTTTAATATTGCTCTTAATTATATCAATTAATATGATATTAGTAGTGAGTAAAGCACCCAAATTAATATATCTTCCATCTCTCTCTCTCCCCCCTTTTTAAGACAAGAATAAAATTGTTTAATTATTTAAAAATAGAAAAAATGATAATAAAATCTCTCCAAATTTATAAACCATAATCTGGTCTTTTGAAATGTCATAATTTCAATAAAGTCTTTATTGGCCTTTATGTCAATAAATTTTAAATAGAAAAACTTATTTACCCTTACTAAAATAATAAGTCCCAATTATAATTTTTGTTTAAGGACTAACAATTTTTGGATTGTAAATCATAAAATTTGAACAAAAAATTTACAACTTGTCAAGTGTAATTTCTATTATTAAAAAATAATAGAAATGAGAGAGGGAGAGAGAGGGGAAGAAGCTGCGTGGCAAGTGAACATATATATAGATATCTGCACACGCTCTCCGTCCATTTTTAATTATATAAAATATTTTTAATTAAATTTTTCACATCAATATAAAGATGAAATTACATTAAATCCCAATAGTTTTTTTAATATTGCTCTTAATTATATCAATTAATATGATATTAGTAGTGAGTAAAGCACCCAAATTAATATATCTTCCATCTCTCTCTCCCCCCCTTTTTAAGACAAGAATAAAATTGTTTAATTATTTAAAAATAGAAAAAATGATAATAAAATCTCTCCAAATTTATAAACCATAATCTGGTCTTTTGAAATGTCATAATTTCAATAAAGTCTTTATTGGCCTTTATGTTAATAAATTTTAAATAGAAAAACTTATTTACCCTTACTAAAATAATAAGTCCCAATTATAATTTTTGTTTAAGGACTAACAATTTTTGGATTGTAAATCATAAAATTTGAACAAAAAATTTACAACTTGTCAAGTGTAATTTCTATTATTAAAAAATAAGCTTCAATCACAATTTTTATTCTGTGAATCTCAAGAGTTGTATAAGAAATAATAATTTATTAAATGTAATTTTTATTATTAAATAAGGGTAAAATAGTTTTTTAATTTAAAATTTAATTAACAAAGAGATCTCTAGAAATTTCAGTAAAATTATGACATTTTAATGTATCAAATTATCATTTATATAATTTAGAAGGATTTTATTATCATGTTCCTTTAAAAATATTATGATATTTTTTATATTTAAAAATAAATAAATGTTTAGAACATATCTTTGAGAAGATTAGCTCAATAGCCTCAAAAAATATAACTTCCATAAATTATGAATGAAGTTTTTTAATATTTTAAAATATGGCCCATTCATAAAATTAATTAGATATATTTTTTCTTTTTTATCCTCAAAATAAATTTATTATTAAAATAGAATATATCTGATTTAACTAATCTTTAACTTACTAGATCTTTTATTTTTATCATCAAAAATTGTATTGTGTATGCTTCTTATCTGATTTATCATCTACGAACATTGTATTCATTAGATTTTTTGATCTGATTTTCCTGGATCATCATATTAATCTTTCGTATAATGCTTTTCTTTATTAGAATTTTTTATTTGATTTGCCTATATCTCCATCTTTATCATAGAGCTTTTACTCCCTTTCCCTCTCTGTTTTTCCCAAATATTATGAAGAGGATATTAGACATTGAAGAGGAAACTTCATTACTGATCTACAATATTACATCATTGATATGATAAATAAATTGATAAGTTTTCACTGATATGACTTATATATCAGTGATATATAATAGTATATCAATAATATACTATTATAAATTAACATAACTAAATAATCAGACATAAACTTATTTATGATTGATATACAATCGTATATTAATAATGTAGTATCGCATATTAGTAACATAAAAATATATAATCATTTATCCAAAATAGATCAAATATAGTTCACAAAATATTTTGGACTCTTAACTTATCATATAGAATCAAATACCTAAATTAATAAAATAAAAAATTATGAATATGTAGCTTCATTTTTCCGCCACCATGCTTTGTTCCGCCAAGTGCTGTCGACGTATCGCACCTCATGTTTGTCTCTCGTTGTTGTAACTGTGGCTCACTCACACTGTTTTGCTTTCTCTTGTTCATTTCTCTCGCGTTGAGTTCCATTTTCTCTCTCACATTTGTATCTCTTGTTTTAGAGATTCCTTACGTTTTGAATCTTCTGATATTTGAAAAAAGCAGATATTAAAAAGAACAATTTTATAAATTAATTATAATCTAAATAATAAAAAATTCATTTTTTAAATTTAAGAAAGAATATGTTATTTTTTTATTTAATTTTATAATATGTTATTTTTAAATCGCATATTAGTAAAATAAAAATACATAATCATTTATCCAAAATAGATCAAATATAGTTCACAAAATATTTTGGACTCTTAACTTATCATATAGAATCAAATACCTAAATTAATAAAATAAAAAATTATGAATATGTAGCTTCGTTTTTCCGCCAGCATGCTTTGTTCCGCCAAGTGCTGTCGACGTATCGCACCTCATGTTTGTCTCTCGTTGTTGTAACTGTGGCTCACTCACACTGTTTTGCTTTCTCCTGTTCATTTCTCTCGCATTGAGTTTCATTTTCTCTCTCACATTTGTATCTCTTGTTTTAGAGATTCCTTACGTTTTGAATCTTTTGATATTTGAAAAAAGCAAATATTAAAAAGAATAATTTTATAAATTAATTATAATCTAAATAATTAAAAAGTTATTTTTTAAATTTAAGAAAGAATATGTTATTTTTTATTTAATTTTATAATATGAATTATTTGTGTAAAAGTCCTAATATCTTTTATACACAAAAGATAAGGAGAGTTTTTCCGAGATCTTGAACAGCACCGGTGACTTGGCAGGCGGGTGGGGGTGGGGTTTGATCATGCTTTTGCAGCGAGGAGCGTCGGTTGGGTCTCTTTAAAAGAAAAGAAAAGGAGGAGAGAGAAGGGTTAGCAACAATAAGGTGTTATAAAGAAAGGAAAAGACAACAGTGCGTTTGGCATGATGGAAATGGGAGGGTTTGGGAAAACTGTTTGTCTGGCGCCAATTCCAATTCCCCCAAAAATTGTGAAATTGGTTTCCATAATATAACGTCAGTTTTGTAATTTCATGATTTTTTTTTATTTTTCACCCCCTCCCTCTCGATCTTCTTCGACTTCTCCTATGGGACCTATCTTGGATGTAGAGTTAAAAAAATGAATCAATTCGACTCTATAAGGCTAGTCCTTAAAGGATTTAGATCTAAAAGAGCCAGCCCTTTTAAATTCAAGTTTTTTTTAAAACTTTGATATATGAAACTCAGTTCTCGACATAGCAAGCTTAGGGCTGGCCTTACAGGCTCTAAGCCCTTTTAACTATTTTTATTTTTTTAAAATTTTTTTAATTAAATAAAAAATTACTTTATTTTAATATAATACCCAATCAAGAAAGGTATAAAAAAATAACTAAATAACATTTAAATGAACTAAAAACACAAATGAAATGATAATAAGGTAATAAATAATGGATCGGCTAAGTCAACAAACACCCAATAAAAATTAAATGAGATTGAGCCTTGAAAAACTGAGATATGAGACTAGGAGATCGAGGAAAACAAAGAGTATGGGCATAATATGTGTATCAGATAGAGCTTAACTCATGAGTTATAAATGTACAAGCATAATAAGTGATAAAAAGACTTGGGAGACTGATGACAATGAGTATCAACTAGTCGAGCATTGTTAAGATTTGGTTCTTGGGAGGGAGTACTATCAGAATGAGCAATAGGGACGACTGAAGAGTGAGCAAAAACAGGAGCATGAATGACTTGTGAGTTACAATGACAGGGACGAGGACGGCGATGTGATGACTTACTGAAAAATAAGGACAACTTATAATGGCAAAAAGGAAAGAAACAGATTGAAGAAAGAAGAGTAAATGTTGAACTGAATGAATATTTATCATGAATCTAAATGAATTAGGGGATTTAAGGTTGTATTTTTTTTTAAAAATAGCAACCAAGGATTTCTATATGAAATTTATATTAATTAAGAACCAATTATTATCAAAACCTGAATGAAAAACATGCTATAATGAACTGTTGTTAATTTAAAATGAGTTGTTATTAAAATCTAAATGAATACTTATTATTCGAATTCACAAGTATTCACTCAAATTTTAATAACAAGTGATCCTTGGCGGATATAATTTTTAATTAGTGATTCTTCATTGTTATTTTTTCTTTTTTTAGCCTTCCATCCTCAGTATATATAGGTTGACATGTGATGTGGAGTAAGATTTAATTTAATTTTTTTTTCACCCCTTCCCTCTCAATCTCCTTCGACTTAAATTTAAAATATTATTTTATTTTATATTTATTAAAATAAAAATTTATAAAAATTGTAAAATAATTTTAATACTTTTTTATTTTTAATATGATCTAGATTCGATTTAGAAGATCTAATTTAATATTAAAATTTTTATAATTGCTACATATTGACTATTTAAATATACTTTATATAGTTCATATTAATATCAATATATTGTAATTATAAAAAAATTAATATTAAATTAGACCCTTTAAATTAAATTTAAACTTGAATTAAAAAATTACTATAATTATTTTATAATTTTTATAAATTTTTATTTTAATAATATAAAATAAAAATATATTTAAATCGAAACTGTCGAAATCAAAATTTGGAAAATTCAAAGAGAACAAAACGAGCAACGAAGAGCAACAGAAAGAAATTTTGAGACAAAAACATGAGAGCACAATTCAGCAGATGCGCGAAGGACCTTATGACTGGGCAATGAATTGAAATAGAATGCATAATGAGATTTAAAGACAAAATGAGCCTCCTTAATGGATGATTAGGAACACGGGCGGAACCATCTCTAGAGTTATGAGGGGGCCTATTTTAAAACTTAATATATGTGTGTATTTATATTTTATTTTCTTAAAAATAATTTTATAACTTATAAAATATCATTAAATGAAAAGTTTGTTTGATACTCCTTCTGTTAAAAAATATAAAACATTTTTTGAGAAATTAGATATTTAAAAATATAAAATATTTTTAGTCTTTTGAAATATAATTATTTACCTTTTTTTTTAAAATGACCCTATTAATAAATAATTTTATATTTATTATAAAGTATTTAATAGGTGTAAATATGAAAAGATAGGGTTAGTTTAAAAGTAGATAACTATTTTATTAAAGGTGATATTCAATTAAAAATGCCTTATATTTTGAATGGAGAGTGTATTATATAAATATTTAAAAATCCATATTTTTAAATTTATAATTTTTAAAAACATCCTTTAACATAACTTGTAACTTTTTTAGAAAGAATATTAAAGATCTAGCCAAGATGTATTTTAACGGACCTTAAAAATAATTATAATAAAAAACTAAAAAATTGAAATGACCCGGGTGCATGATATATTCATATCCTTGCAAAGAGATATGATCATATGTCAAAATAACAATATCACCCATCATCATAATAAGCTTTTAACTTTCCGAATAATAATGATTTGGGCCCACCGTCTTTATTAGCTTCACCTACTACTTCCTTCGTTCTCGTGATTTTTAATTATAGTACATATTCATTAAATTAATTCCTTCAATCTTTTCACAAGCCTCTTTCCCTCCAAATTAATTCACTTTTTTTCCTTCCTTGAAAATTTTGGCCATGAAGTTGGGGGGACCACGGCACCCACCAATCATAACATAGTTCTGCCCTCATTAGGAAGTTAATTCAGTCAAAGTCTTCAATATATATATATATATATATATTCTTTTTAAATTTTGGAGAGCACATGGTTTTTTCCACCTAGTTCTATTGAGATGATAATTGATATTCCTCTTATTTTTTTTCATAAATTATTATTATCAATCTCATCAATATTAATGTAAAAAAATAAAAAAAATAAAAGTATATAAAATTTTAAATATATTTCTATATAATAAATTTAAAAAGTGATATTATATTATTTTTTTATAAAAGGACAATTTTAAAAATATTTTTTAAATATTACTTAAAAATTACATCATAATTTATTAAATTAAATTAAATTAATTTTTTAAAATGTGCCTTGTGAATGAAAATGAAGGGATTATGTAACATGGACCACAGCTAATCAGTAGATTTTACCTTGTTTTTCTTTTTTTAATCTCCTTTTGTTTGGAAATAGAAACAAGAGCTATGAAAGTGATTGATGGGAGGAGGAAAAGGACAGCACAGAAATTATATTGCCAAGAAGAGAGAAGCACAAGCAGATGCAGATACATATGAGGAATGAAAGAAGAATAAATATAAATATTAAGATGAAGAACTTGTGGCTGAAATATAAATAAATAAATAAAGAGATGAGCGATAAATTGAGGGTACCTTGTTTGGGTTTCATATTTAATTCTATTTACTCCCACGGGTGCCATTTTTTAGGGTAAAATATTTATTTGGCACTTAAATTATAGACCTAGTGATATTCAGAATTCTAAACTCATTTTTCATACTTTTTAAACCTTAAACATTTAAAATTGTCACAATTTTTTTATTACACTTTAATTATTAGTTGACTAAAAAAGTTATAAAAAATAACTTCAAAAATTATAAAAATGAAATAAAAATTATAAAAAAGAATTCAAAAATTACAAATTTCAAAAATTTTTCTGGCCATGCAAAATTTACATTCAAATATAATTTTTTTAGTTCTATTTTGATTAAAATGTTTTTCAAGATTGATTTTTCAATACCATAAAAGTAATGGTATTAAATAATTTCGTGTGGGATGGGATTGATCCATAATAATTAAATAGAGCCAAAAAAAAGTTGAGTTTTTTCAATTCCGTTACCAACCTCAGCCCCTTAATACTCAATACTCCTTGCTCCCAAATTATAAAATAACTTTAAAGTAGTTTTATTGTTTTAAAACACAAGATACTTTGAAAAAGTAAGAGAAGTGAAATGATAATATGAGCCTTTTTGAATTTTTATAGTTTTGTTTTTAAAAAAATAAGTTTATAAAGTATTATTATTGAACTTTATTGATCTGGGTTATCTTGTCTTATAATTTGACACTGAAGTTTATAATTAGTAATAAGTATATTAAATATATAAAGTTAAGTATATAAGTTATTTCATTATAAAATTACAATCATAATATGTTATATTAATTTAATTTTATTATTATTTTCTAGGTCATTATAGTTCTCAATAGTCCAAAATATGAATATATGTTCAGCAACCCTATTTTCTTCCCAAATCAAGTTTATGGTCAAATTTCCAGAATATGATAAACAATATTAATGTCACTAGAATTGTAAATACTCTATTTTGTCCAGACATTTTTTTAAATTTAATAAAAATAATAATAAATAAACAAAAAAATAAAAATACAAAAATAAAATTTAATCCTTTTAGGATTATATTTTAAAAAAATAATTAATAGGGTTTAATTTTATTTTAGATAATCTTTTGTTAGTTAAGCTTTTATTTCTTTTATTTCACTAAAATAATCAAAAATATAAAAATGAAATTTAATCCTTTTTAGGATTATATTTTCAATAATAATAATAATAATAATAATAATAATAATAATAAATTAACAAAATAAAAAAATCTTATTTAAATCTTTTAAAATCTCTCCCCAAATTATCTCAACCATTCAAAGATATTGGGAATCAAATTTTTTTAGGCTCAACTATTTTTAAATTTCTCTCCTTAAATCCTATTATTTTTCATTAAAAAATAATAATGATAATATATTTTTTAATCTAATTTCTAAAATTAATTAAGAAAAAAAGAAAACATAATAATAATTAAAAATATATAAAATAAAAATAAAATAATCATGTAAGGGCCGAATGTCACAGCCCTAAAAGGGGCTTTTCCTCTTAATGCTACTCACGGGTGAAGAAACGCAAAGAGCATTTTCACCCTCAGCCTCAAAACTTGGCTGCACACAACAGAGAAAGCCAAAGAGCAAGGGAAAAGCATTCAGGAGATACACATGCGTAGCAAGAAAAGACAGAACAAAGAAAGAAAACCAGAATAGCACACACACAAAAAACACACAAGAAGATAGCCATGCAAAGACACACACTCACGCGGGCAAAAAAAGAGATGAAGAAGACGTGCACGGCAGAAGAGAAAAGTGAGAGATGCACATGACTGAAAGAGAAGAAAAACAGAGCACAGAGGGAGAGATCGAGAGGATAAAAGAGAACGGGAAAGCAGAGATGAGGGAGAAAGAGAAGGAGACGAAGAAAACACCAGTGAAGGAGAAGAAGAACACAGCTGACGTAGAAAACTAGATGAAAGAAAAGGAGGAAAACTGGAGACGAAAGGCACAGAGGAAAAGAGAAGAAAAATAGAGCACGAGGATGAGAGGAAAGCCGAGGAAGGAGAGAGCACCAAGAAGGAGAGTAGAGGATTGAGAAGAGCGAGGGGCAGATCGAGAGAGAAGTCTAGAAGGAGAAGAAGTTTGAGAAAGAAGAGAGACCGAAGGAGAGACAAAGAATGAGAGGTTTAAGCAAAGAAGAGATCGAGGGAAGATAAACTGGAGGAAAACGAGATAGAGAGGGAGAGTGAAAAAGCATAGATGAGAAAGGAGAGGAGGATCCGAAAAGGAAAGAGACACTGAAGAAGAAAAAACAAAGCACATACAGAGAACGCTAGACGCACACACAGAGAGTACCAAGAAGGAGAGAAGAGATCGAGAAGGAGAGAGCTGGACGGTGATGAGCGAGATCCGAAGAGATCGAGGAAGGAGAGAAGAGGGAGTTGAGGATCTTAAAAAGGAGAGAGAGATGGAGGTGAAGAAAGAATTATCTTGAGAGGAAAAGGAATGCATGTCTAGAATGACAGGCTGCTGCAACTCAAGGACGTGGTCATTGGTAGTTAAATCAGGTAATATTTAAATTATGTCATCTCTCTTAACCTAGATTTGTTGATGAACATACACACACACATACACACATATCTTGATAGATATTGAGGATGTGGATTAATTTAGATATACATTAAAGATTTAGTGATCAAATGTTTTTATGTAGAATTTAGAAGATACCTGAGAGATGTTTGACAAAAAAAAACATGTGAGAATATTGTTGATAATTTGTGAGATTGGTTGTGGTTTGAAGCTGTATCTATCATAGTTATGACCTTGCTAAAAGTTTATGCCAAATTTAGATTTTTTTTATAGAATATATCCTCAATTTGAAAGAAAGTGAATGATCAAAATAATTTATTTCTCTATTCTTTCCATTTCCTTTATTGCATAAATTGTTTAGCCAATCATAATATTATGCACCCATTATAAATGCAAATATTTCAATTATTATTTGTCGTGTGAGATTTTAAGAATCTCTGTAGGCATTTATAATAATTTCATATCATGTAAATCAATAAGATTTTACAGGTATGAGAATCAATCTTGTAGGTATTTATATGTGTTCCAAAGGCCCATTATTAAAATTAATTTTCTTTTATAATAAATATTTAAGTCTCATGTGAGATTTCAAGAATCTTTGTAGAGAATTAAATTAAGTATATTATTGTATGGGATAATAAATCCTCACAGATATCACGATTCTCAATTTATATGAATTTTGTAAAATAAATTTTATAATATTAATTAATTAAATTAATAAATTTAAATTATAATTGCATTGTCTAATTAGATCTTTTGGTCATATGAGATTTTTGAAATTTCGTAGATCATTAGGATAATCTGCCGTGTGAGTCAATAAGGCTTTGCAGGTATAACGATTAAGATTTGTATACTTGAAAATAGACATTGTATAATTACGCATTAAAATATATTTAAAGTAAATATTATTTAATCCTTTTATTGTGTTAGACTTTGAATCTCTACAGATATTTAGGATAATCTCATATTAGGTAAATCAATAAGGTTTTGTAGATATGGGAGTAAAACTTATATGGGTTCTAAAGGCCCATCATTAAAATTAACTTTCTTTTTATAATCCAAATTAATAATTTATTTAAGTCTCATGTGAGATTTCAAGAATTTTCATAGAAACTTAAATTAGTCACATTATCGTGTGGGATAATAAGTCCTCACAAATGTGGTGATTCTCAATTTCTATAAATAATAAATGATTTTTGTAAATAACATATAATGCACAATTTAGAAAAATTAATTAATCAAATTAATGTACTTAAGTTGTAATCATATTAACAAATTATATCTTTTAGTCACGTAAGATTTTTAAATCTCCATAGACTTCTAAGATAATCATATTATTGTATGAGTTAATAAGACTCTGCAGATATAATGATCAAGTTTTTAAGAAAATATATAAATTATTTATCAAATCAATCAAATTAAAAATGTACTTAAGTGTACATTATTTAATCTTTTATCGTGTGAGATTTTAGAATCTCCGTAGATATTTAGGATAATCATATTACCATATAAGTCAATAAGGCTTTACAGGTATGATGATTAAAATTCTTTAAAGACATATATGCGTTTAAACAAATTATCGTTAACACTTAAAAATATAAATAAATTAAATTGTTAATCTATTTCATCATGTGAGATTTTGAAATCTTCGCAATTATTTAGAACAATTGCATTATTGTATGAGCTAATAAGTCTCTGTAGATATAGCAATTAAATTTTCAATCATAAAATAAAAATATTAATAATAATTTTAAACCCTTTTCTTTTCTTCATTTCAAAAAAAATCAAAAATTGAGAAAATAATTGAAATTAAATTACTTTTTGCAATTTAAAACACATATATCAAAATTTTAGTAATTGTTTTATTTGTAAAATGGTGAATTATTTTTAATTAATGTCTCTTCAAAAAAAATATTTTCACCAACAACTTTTAAGCCCAAATTATGTAGATTTTGATCCCCATCATAGGGTACTAGGCCTCAGAGTCGGATTTTAAGTCAAGTCCTCCCTCATAAATAAATGAATATTTCTCACTTAATTCTTATCATTTTATATCAAGCACATGAATATAAAAGGGATAATTAAAATAATTTTAAAATCATATTAATATAGCACAACAAACTTCTGGCAACTGTTCTCACAAACAGGTGTTGTGGGATGCCTAACACTTTCCCCATACTCAATCAACTCTTGAATCTACTTTTTAATTTCGCAGACCATCCTTATCCTCCTTTAATCAGTTTCCTAAGATTTCTCTTCAAATCTTGGTGGCGACTCTTGTTCTATCTAGTTCCCACCCTGAAGGCCGGAACCTCCACTCACGTGCTGTTCGCGTCACATTTTTGGGGTGCGACAAGAATCAAGCCATATCCTAACTGTAACATCCTGAATTTCTAATCCTGTGTTAATGACTAATTAGTGAATGAATTAGTAATTTAATGTGGGATTAGGATTCTGAGTGTTGAAGTGTTATATTAACTCATTAGGATGTTATATGAACAGATATGAGTAGAAGAGTGGAGTCTCGAAGCAGAGCGTGTAAGCATAGTGAGGATTTCTCCCACTATGCCATGCACTGTGGTTAAGGATAGATGCGCTGCAACGCATGGATCAAAAATTAGATTAATAGGGACGTGTCTAGTTTGTGAAAACAAAAGGAAGAACATGAAAGAAGAGCTCAAATGTGGAGAAGAGGGGGAGATTTGCTAGAACAAGTATAATCAGGAGTAAGGACTGTGTTTTTGACTTGTCACTTATTGAGTAAGTCACGTACTGCCTTAACCTCCGAATCTAGCCTATTTTTCTTAGTTTTAACTAGTGAAAAAATAAATTTAGGAGTTTTAAGGAGCTAATTTCTTACTCTATAGTAATAGAAAGGTTCTTCAAAACTAAACTAGTGCTTTGTGACTGGTTGGAGTTGAAATAATAAAGCTTTGAAGTTATAGGCAAGATTTGCCCTAGTCTAGAGAGAGAGTAGTGAGAGAAAATTGCTAAAAAATATTAAAGCTTGAAATGAGGGGAAATCAATAGTAATGCGTGTAATTGAGAGTAAATTGTGTAGATGATAGCGATTAAGTATTTAAATATAATAATTGACACTTTTGGTCAATAGAGGAATTGACTATGAATGCCAATTTTATGTAGATTCTAGTGTGTGACGTACGAATTACAAGAAAGGAGCTTGAATAGGGTTGAAGTTACACGGGTAACCTTTTCTATCGAACAGAAAGGTTGAGGTAACTATATAGTTTATTATATTTATTAACTATTATAACTGTAAAGGAGTGAATACTAAATGATAAATTATGAATTTATGAGTTTTATGCATGATTGTTATTGAAATGGTTTTAGCATGAACTTTGGATTGTGAAATGAATTTGAAAAGCTATTGATTTCAATGGATATATACATATATGATATGGAAGTATATATGTTGTTGAAATGTGAATAAGTAGTGGAAATTGTGAAAGGGCATGATTATAGGTAAAGTCGGTAATTTAGGCTAAGCCCGACGGGCCAACTAGAACCCGCCTGAAAAATTTAGGCCTGAGCCAAAATAAAATAATAATTTTTTATTGTTCGGGCCAAGCCCGATCATTTTTTTAAAATATATATAATATAATAAATATTAATTGTTTTTTAAGTTTATATCATTTTATTTTAAAATACCATATATTTGAGTGTATTACTATAGTTATTTAAAAAAAAAAAAATAAAAATATTCTATTTCCTTTTATAATTTTTAATCAAATAAAATATCTCAAATTAATAATTAAAATATATTTTAATATTAATTTTTATACTTTAAGACTCAATCTTTTTTTAGAAAAATTGAGTCATATACCACCATTTTCTTATCCAAAAAATTATATTTTATATTTTTATAAAATAAGATAATTAATTTTAAATTAAAATAATTTTAAAAATAAAATTTGGGCATGTACAAATTTTGACTCTACTACTAAACCAACATAATAAATAAACTAATAGTTTTAGATAATTATTTTATTATCATCCAGTGAGACTTAGTTAAAAATTAAGAATGAACTAAAGTAAATACCCTTTGTATATAGGACTTAACAATATAAAAGGTTAAAAAAATTCAAAAAATAGTATTTTATCCATAATTAAATGATTTTGTTTTATATAATATAATGATGCTATTTTCTTATATTCTTAAAAATAAAAAGTACAGTTTATCTAATAGTTGTAAAAATTTTGAATTAATTAGGACAATAATTTTAAATTAGTGGTCTAACTGTAGTTGAATTGAGATAACTTGATCATAATTAAAATAATATGATTCAATTAAAATATATAAATATTTTTATATAACCATGATAAGGGAAATATTTAAATAAATAAGACATCAATTTATAAGTAAAGGAAATATTCATGAATAAATTGCACATAATACAATAAAATAGTAATAGAGCTACTTAAGTACTTAACTACAAATTTAATAAGCTATTATTTTTTATTCCTTTTAAGTAGTTAAAAAAATATTTTATGCTTAATAAAATTATTTAAAAATTAAAATTGATTAAAAATAAAAAATATTTTAAAAAAAGTTTTAAGTATTCGGGCCGACTCGAATAAGCTCGAAGCCCGAAGCTGTTAGGGCGGACTTAGCTATATGGGTTTTTTAGAAAGAGTAAGATTCTTTAAGTCCGACCCAAATAAGCCCGGCCCGCCCAAATTATCAGCTCTAATTATGGGGGTAAGAGTTCACCTAAGATTTATGGGGATGTGTGGTGGAGATATGGAGATATGGAGTGAAAAATTCATATGGTTGGGCTGGCGCCATGGGACATCTGGTACAACATTATATGGGCTATTACCATAGGTAATTCGGTACAGCATATTATGAGACTGTTACCATAGGACATTTGGGTAGTCTGACAATTCCCTAGTGCCCATTAGGGTACGATTTGGAGTTAACGATGCCTCTATCACAAGTGTGTGAAGAGGGAAGCCATGGTTTGTAGATGGATTAGATTATCTTTGGCCGGGTGTTTCTACCATCGAAAGTGAGCTCAAGTTAACAAGTGGTTGATTCAGGAGAGCCTATGGTTTCATGTCAGGGAGTATTGGAGGTTCAGTAGCTAGATGATCATGCTAGTGTGTATTTGTGTGAAATTGCTTTGAAAAGATGAATCATTTCATATTTTGAAATATACGTGATATTACCTTAGTTTTTATACTTTTAGCATTGTTATTTGTGGTAGTAGACATTTAATGAACTATATTTGGTTACTGAAATTTTTATCTCACCTATAGTTATTTATATTTTCAGGTTCTAGTACTAGCGGGTTAAAGAGAAAGGATATAGGCTGAGTTGACATCTCTCACCTGAGTCCTTGTAAGATATGGTGTAATGATTTGTAAATTATTAGCCAAAATATGTATAAGTTGCCTTAGGAATTGAGCATTTGTATATTGTGGTAAATATTGTGTTTTGTGATTTTAAGATCCCTAACCCTTGTATATGTGGGAATGGGGAAATGACTGGATGGGCTAGGGGATGAATGTAGTTGTGTGTGAATATGAGATGTGTGGAGAATATATGTGATGATTGGTCATGTATGAGATAAAGAAATAAAAATGTGATTATGGTCCAAAGTGTGAAATGGGCAATTTACAGGCTAAATATGTGTATGTGTTTTATATTGTGCATGTGTGTGGTCAAGGTTTGAATTGAATAAATTGAAAAGTGAAGTTAAGTACTACATTTGGGAACTACCTTTCATGTGGAGGATTTATAATGATAAAGTACTTAAGAATGTGTTGATGATTGTAATGTGTCTTCTATACTTAAATTTGTCATTCTTATACATGTGAAGGACATTTTAATGCCAAAGAACATCTATGAAGATATTAGATTGTGGACTTTATTGGCCATCTTTGTTCAAAGATTCTTTTGAGTTTTGCAAAAATTGTTTAAAATGTCAAAAAGTCTTAAGTTGGAGCAAAATATATGAAATGCCTCAAATGCTTATTCTCTTTTTGTGAAATATTTGATGTTTAGGGTATTGATTTCATGGGACCCTTTTCCTTCTTCATTTAGGAACAATTATATCTTGTCATGTGTTGATTATGTTTCCAAGTGGATTGATGCTATACTTACTCATACTTGTGATGCTAGGGTTGTTGTGAAATTTCTCAAATCTTTCATTTTTTATAGGTATAGAGTCCCTAAAGCATTAATGAGTGATCAAGGCTCACATTTTTGCAATAAAGTGATGAAGGCTCTCTTAGTTAATATGGGGCCAAACACAAAGTTTCAACACCTTGTCATCCCCAAACTAATGGTAAAGCCGAGATCTCCAATAGGGAAGTCAAAGCCATTCTTCAAAGGTTGTCAACACAAATAGGACTGCTTTCAAGACACCTTTAAGGATGTCCCTTACTAGCTTGTTTATGGGAAAGCATGTCATCTGGGTTGAGCTTAAGCATAAAGTTTATTGGGCAATCAAGAAGCTCAATGTCAATGAGGAGCTTATGGCTAACAAGAGATTCCTTCAAATTTAAGAATTGGGAAGAGATGGGACTTTATGCATTTGAAAACTAAAGGATTTATAAGGAGAACAAAGCTCATCCATGATCAAATAGTTCTTAGAAAGGAATTCCATGTTGATGATCTAGTTCTCTTGTATCACACTAGATTTATTCATAGACTGATAAACTCAAATCTAAATGGGAAGGTCCTTTCCTTGTAATTAAAGTTTTTTCATATAGAGTGCTTTAACTTCTTCATAAGCCATCATCATCCACTTTGCAAGTCAATGGACATCTTTGCAAGCTCTTCAAGAAGGGCAATGAAGAAGCTAAGGAGAAGCACAACTTCAAGCCACCTTGAAAAGCTTCAAATGTTGTATCTATCTTTGCTTATTGCTTGATTTTTTGTTGTACACATAGCACACAAGTGGATACACTTTTTGGTATATGCTTACTGCCATTTTTCACACATGTAGAGCACTTTTCTTGTATGTGTTTGTGCTTGGTGAACTCTGGTTCAAGCATAAGTGTGGGGGGGTATAACCAACTCATTAGTTTATAATTTTTAGTTTTTTTTTCTCTTGTTATGTTGTGTTAGGAAATAAATTGTGCCTTAATTTTTGGTGAGTTTGGTTTGGTCAAGTTGCCATTTTTAGGTGTTATTTGGTTGGTTTTGTTTTGAAATTTGAAAAAAAATATACACATTTTATAGAGCTTGACAGTTTTCTATTTTCAGTTTTTCTTCCCTAACTTTAAAAATTTGTTTGGAAACGATTCTAGAGGAGTTTTAACCTAAAATTTATTTCATTTGAAATCTACATATCTTATATTTTAATTTAAATTTAATTTGGTCAATTTTAGAAGTGAGGAGTGTTATATTCAATTCTATAAAATATCAGGTCCTGGGAGACTTTACAGAAGATCTTGAAACCTGAAGGAAATTTTTGAGTCAGCATATCTATCACTTTCTTTGTCCAATATAATTGGTTTTAGTTTCATATTTCTCCTTATTGTCTTGGCGCTATTTCTTATTTTTATAATTTTCTCTGATTTTGTCTTTATCATGTTAAAAAAATTTGTTGGAGTCTCATAAGGTCCTCTAGATAATTTCTATTTCTCGTAAAACTGTGGACCATTTGTAAAAAAAGTTTGGGAAGAATGGGAAGGATTTTTTGAGCTGAAATTTGTATATCATTTTCTTATGTGTGTCACTATCTCATAAAATTTTCATGGGAATTTCTCGTGTAGAGCCTCTATTATAA
>NW_026556332.1:0-37867 GCF_029017545.1 Prosopis cineraria | reverse complement strand
TTTTAAGGGAAAGCCCTATCGATTGTTTTGGTGTATTGTACTAAGTCGCGTTTTAGTAGAAAAGTGACTTGTTTTCTCAGAAACCAAGTCCCTCTCTTAGCATAAGAGAGATGTGGTTTCTTAAGAAACCTGGACCCTTTTATAAAAAAAGTGACTTGTTTTCTCATAAAACAAAGTCACTTTGCTGTATCAGAAAAGTTACACTGTTTCTTGTTAAAAAAGAGAACCGACATTTCTCTTTTTAAAAAAGTGACGTTGTTAATTGTAACATCCTAAATTTTTAATTTTGAATTAATTACTAATTAGAGATAAATAATAAATTAGTGTCTGATTAGAATTTTAGATGTTAGTTGATGTTTGACTTGTTAGGATATTGAATGAGTAGAATATAGCAAAACATGTGAGCGTAGTGAGAGTTTCCCTTACTGTGCCACACGTTACGACATACACGTAGCATGCACTGCAGCACATGGCATTGAAACTTGCTTCATATGACATGGTTAGCTCATGGTTTTAGAGAGGAAGGGGCTGAGGAATATGAGAAGGAGAGAAGAGGGAGGATCTGTAGGTCATCAAATTTTGGAGACTCAAGAGATGCTTTGATCAGTTATTTGTCCAGTAAGTTTTGTACCACCTTTAGTTTTGATTCTACACTAATTTCTCTTAGTTAAATAATAGAGAAATTGAATTAGGAAGTTTTGAAGGGTTTATTTCTTACCCTTTGGTTAATACAAAGATTCTCAAAAATCAAACTAAGATTTTGCAATTAGCTAGGAAGTTAATGATAAAGCTTTAAAGTAGTAGGCTTGAAATAGCCTTAAATTAACAAGAGAAAAAGAGCGTAAAGATTGGGATAAAGTACATTGGAAATTGTAGAAGTGATAGTAGAGTTAAGTAGGGTACTTGAGTTTAAATTTATTAAGTGAAAGGAATAGGTGGTTAAGTGTAATTAAGTGATAGTTAGTACTTGAGGTCAATTTGTATTGACTAATAAGTTCTAAATTGTGTAGATTTTCATATTACGAGTGTGCCTTGGGTAAAGGAAGTATGTGGAGACATTAAACGATTGAGGAAGTCCACCGGTAACTTTTTTTGTGACAGAAAGGTTGAAGTAATCAAATAACTTACTCTAATCATATAGCTTAACAATTTGTGAGTAATTATTTTACTACTTGAAGTTGTTTTAAAGCTATGCATGTTTGTGAAACTAGTGTTATACATGAAAAATGGTTTTAAGGAAATGAATTTATAAAAATATATGATTAAGTATATATAAATGGATTGAAATACAAATATCTAGTTTCTATATGATCATGATCATGATAGGGGGTGGGAATTCATCCATGGGGAGGAGTAATAAAAGTCCATATGGCATATAGTCTCTTGAGTACCTAATGGGATGCAGTGTTCAAGAATTTTATCTTTGAATACCTAGTAGGTGTGGTGTTAGATTTTTTCTATTGAGTCCTCATATGAGTATAGTATTTGAGATTTAGGCTCCTGAGCATCTGTGTGATGCAATGTTGAAGTAATGATGCCCCGATCAAGTAGGTGATAGAGGAAAACTATAGTCTAGAAGTGAGACAAAATACCTTTGGCTGGATGATTCTACCACTGAAGGTGTGATCGAGTTAATGAGTGTGTGATTAGCCTAATAGAGCCTATGGTTTTAGTTGGGGGTGATATAGAAGTTTGAATGGTAGATGATCATGTTAGTGTAAATAATTCTAGAGAAAATGATTATAGTGAAAAAGGTTTTTAGTAAAAATGGAACATGTTTATGTGGATGTACTTATGTAATTGTATAGAAGATTTGCTTGTTTATAGTTATGCATGTTCATTAATAGTAGAGAGTTATTCTATTACTAAGATTATTATCTCACCTTATGATTACGTTTTTATAGGTTCTGATAGTGAGGAGGGCTAAGGGAAAGACTAAGGATCGGCATAGTAGTACTACTGTCATGTGACCAAAGAACTTGTGTAATGAATTTGTTTTGTTGTCAACTTTAAGAATTAAGTTGCCATAGGATGCATATACATGTCTTGATATGATGTGTGATGATTTTGGTGAATCTTTGCCAATATGTGTGATAAAGTGTGATAAGTGGTGAAATGTGATTTATGGGCTAAGATTGTGTTATATATGAATATGTATAAGTAAAGGTGGTGAATATGTGGAGACTTTCACCAAAAATGTTGTTCAGTGAGAATTTGTAAAAAATGGGCCTTATTGTGTGTGAAAAGGGCAATTTATTGGTCAATTATGAATGTATATGTATTTGTGATAATATTACTATTTAATTAGATGTAATTGGTCTTTTTAAACTTAGTTTTAGGCCTAAAGAGGTTTAATGAGATAAAGTGTGATATTTGAACACTTTGGGTGCTTTGATTTTCAAGAAAAGTGACTTTTTATACCTAAGTATCCAATCTAAGATCAGACTATTAGATTATATTCAAAGAAAGCTTATTTGATAAGATTCATGTGGCACTTGAATCACTCCAATTAAATGTCACATGTGGAAATGGTGCAAGTCAAAAGTTCACAATGTGAACTATCATGATAACAAACACTGTCATGTGCACTACGACACATAACATAGAGAGGGAGGTTATGGCTTTATACCATATGTCGTAGCACATGTGGTACATACCACATCGCATGGTCCCTTTTCTGAAATTGAGTTTTTGATTTGTTTCTTATACTGACAAGGGAACATGTAGTGTATTGGCTTTCATTATGCATTATATATTTATATTTGAATGTTTCTAAATGGTTTTGAAAAGATTTTGGGATCCTAAATGTAACATCCCGAATTTCTAAACCTGCATTAATAATTGATTATGAAATAAATTAGTGATTTAATGTGGGATTAGGGTTTTGAATAATAAAGTGTAGTATTAACTCATTAGGGTGTTATATGAGTATATATGAGAAGAAGAATGAGGTTCAGGATTAGAGTGTGTGAGCATAGTGAGGATTTTCCTTACTATGTGGTGTGCTGCTGTAGAGGGCGGATATGCTGTGGTGTATGGTGTAGAAATCAAATTAATTGGAATGTGTCTTATTCAAGAAACAAAAGGGAAGAACAAGAGATAAGGGCTTAGACGAGGAAAAGGTGCTGACATATGTTAAGGCAAGCAAAATCAGGAGTAAGAGCGATGTTTTCGACTTGTTATTTATCAAGTAAGTCTCGTACTGCTTTAACATTTGATTCTACCATATTTTCTCTTAGTTTTGACTAGTGAGAAATTAAATTTAGAAGTTTTAAGGAATTGATTTCTTACCCTATACTAATAGAAAGGTTCTACAAAACTAAACTAGTACTTTATGACTAGTTTAAGTTAGAACGATAAAGCTTTGAAGCTATAGACACATTGACCTAGTTTAGAGAGAGAGTAGTGAGAGAAATTTTGGCTAGGTAAATGTTAAAGCTTGTAATGAGGGGTAATCAGTTGTGATACGTGTGACTAAGTGTGAATTGTAGAATTGATAGCGATTAAGTGTTTAATTATGATAATTAGCACTTTTTATCATTAGTGAAATTAATTTTGGATGCCAATTTTATATAGGTTCTAGTGTGTGACGTGTAGATAAGCGAAGAAAGATTCGAGTAAGGAAATTACACGGGTAATCCTTTCTATCGAATAGAAGGGTTGAGGTAACCATATAGTTTATTGTGTTTATTAACTATTATAACTATGTATAAGTAAATACAAAATGAGAAATTTGTTGTTTTATGAGTTTTATGCATGATTTGATATTATAAATGGTTTTAGCATGAACATTGATTTGTGAAATGAAATTTGAAAGGTTATTAGTTTTGATTGATATTTATGTTATGTATAAAAGTGTATATTATGGAAATGTGAAAGAAAGTAGTGAAAATTGTGAAAAGGGCATGATCATAAGGGGTGAAATTTCATACAGGATATGTGGGGATGTGTATGTGGAGATGTGAGTGAAAAAAATTATATGATTGTGCTAGCACCATGGGACATCCGATGCAGTGTTGTACGGGTTGTTATCATGGGTAATCCAGTACAACATACTATGAAACTATTACCATGAGACATCCGGGCAGTCTGGCATCTTCCTAGTGCCTGTTAGGGTATGGTTAGGAGTAAACGATACCTTTATTACAAGTGTGCAAAGAGGGAAACTATATTCCATAGGTGGGTTAAATTACCCTTGGCTGGGTGTTTATACCATTAAAAGTGTGCTTATGTCAATGAGCGATTGATCTAATAGAGCCCATGGTTTCATGTTGGGGAGCTTTAAAGGATCGATAGATAAATGATTGCGCTAAGGTGTAAAAGTGTGTGAATGATTTATACATGAAAGTGATGATTTAAGCTATAATATAATACATATATATGCTATACTATGGTTTTTGTTACTTTAACATGGTTATTTGTGGTAATAGACATTAAATGAATTATATTGGTTGTTGAAATTTTTATCTCACCTGTAATTATTTATATTTTTTAAGTTCTAGAACCAGTGGTTCAAAGGGTAAAGACATTGGTTAAGTTGAGATCTCTCATTTAAGCTATTGTAAGGATTTGGTGTAATGAACTTGTGTGTTATTAGATAAGAATGTGTAGAAGTTTCCTTAAGATTCAAACATGTGCATAGTGTGTTGAATGTTGTGTTTGTTAGTTTTGAGCTCCTTAGCTCTTTGTATATGTGTGAATGGTGAAATGATAAAATGGGCTAATAGATGAATGTGTATATGTGTGAATATGGGATGCTTTAAGTGTATATAGTAATGATTTGGCCTTGTATAAGATTGTTAATGAAAAATGTGATTTTGCCCAAAAGTATGATATGCGCAATTTACAGGCAAATGTGTGTTTGTGTGTTATATTGTCTATGTGTATGGTCAATTCGGTGTGTATTATCCATTTGGACGTGGTCAAGGCCCAAAAACTGGCTAGTGACATGTTTTCGAATTGAGAGGCTTGAGTGACAAATTTTAACTTAAAATGGTCAAAATGTACTTGGGTATCCGACTTTTGAACAGGATATCAAGTTGAAATGAAACTAGTGTCATCAGTTAGATTTTGATACAAGCTTTATGTAGATGCTTAAACCACCCCAATTAGACATTTGATGCAGAAATGGCGTACATTTGAAGTTTACACCAAAAATTTGCAAAATGATAGCAAAATCAGGTGTGTGTGTGTTGCGATGCATGTATTTGTATGCCACGGCGCGTGGCACAAAAATGGGCAGTTGTGGTTTTTGTGCCACATGCTGCTGTGAGCATGTGGCACAAGCCGTGGCGTATTGCCCTTAGTTTGACTTAATTTGTTTATAAAGCACATATTTTCTTGGTCTTTGATACAATTATACCTATTGCTTCCGTTGTGTGTAATGTTCTATAATTTGAGTAATTTATGAAATGATTTTGAAAATCTTTTCTTGGGATCCCAAAATTTTCAAATTAAATAATTTTGAATTAATTAGTTTTATAAATAGTGGAATGTATGGTAATGTCAATGAGGGCATTACACTAAATCTTTTAAAGGAAGTATTTTAAAAAAAATCTTGACTAATGGTCAGTTATATGAGGCAATTGGGGTAAGTTCTGGTGAATACTACCTAAGGTTACATTAATCTTATTCACATCACTAAACAATGTGATATGGATTAGTCAACTTTTTAAATCACTTAGATCTATGAGCTCCACAATAGTAACATGCAATACTTTTAAAATAGCAACATGAAAAGCCTTTTTTATAGTAGTGTTACTCCTTAGGGAAATGACCTAAGTTGCACCCTTTATTACATTAAGGTTAAACCCCAATTAATATCCTAAAGTATTTAAAGGTGCAATGTTACCCTAACATTTTTAAATTGATATAATATTTAAGGTTGTTAAAACTCTGTTGCAAGCTATGCTTGCTTATGGGAGTCTTGATGGGAATGCAGATGTGATCAAGAGTTTGATAAACTCTTTTAGTGTTTGTGAAGACTAAAGTTTCTAGAGGCAGGTGCTCTAGTTATACTAACCTTGATCATTATCCTTCTTCTTTCCTTTTCTTCCATTTCATTTTCATTGTAAAGATGTGTGTCGTTGGTGTTACCAATACACTGTAGTATGTCCTTGCTGTGCCATGCATTGCACATGTAATGACGTTATAAGTGCTATTATGACAGCTCCTGAGATGAAATTTCAAAGTACTCCATTTCTCCATCTGACATTCAATTAAAGTAATCTAGGTATTTACAAAAAGCTCTTTTAAAGCATTAGCTATTGACACTAGTCTCACTCATATATCATATCTCATTAAAAATTTAGACACCCATTTACAAACTCACTACTTTTAATCTTAAAAACACATCTAGGGCATCCAATTTCATTTCTAAGTGCTAAAAGTTCACAAAAGCCCTTAGATCACCCTCAAGAGACTAGGAAAGACCTATGCAACACATTACAACAATTCAAAGACACATAATTTACAATTTCAATACTCAACCCCTTAGTCATAAAATAGAAGGTAGAGTGAAATTACTATAAAATACCCTAATACTACTTTACAAACATCCGTATCATTAATATCATATTTGCACTAGTATTTTGGCTCTATCAAGGTATCAAAATTTATCATACAAACAATCTAGGGCCCAAAATACATAATTCAACTCAAATCATCTCATATAGTGCAAATAATCAAAACAATGCAACTCCTAGTTGGCAATTTCATTAAAAATTATACACATGAATCTCAACATAAATAAGGCTTACAAGTTAGGATAATGAAATCTTATGCCTCAAGATGTTTCCCTCTATCTTAACCTAAGGAGCTAGCACTTGTAATGGGAAATCCCTAAATGTATACTTTTCACAGATGATATAATTCTTATTGTGAAGATAAGAGAAGAAATGAATTATAAATTTAAATTATGAAGGAGGATATGGGAGTCAAAAGATTTCCACCTAAGTATGAGTAAAACAAAATATCTACATTATAATTTTGATTAGAGGTTAGTGAGTAGTAATTTAGAAGTAAAATTGGGTGATCTAATCATACCATAAGTGAAAAAGTTTAGATATTTAGAAGTGATTATTCAACATAATAGGAAAATTAATAGAGATATTGCCCATAGGATACAAGCTAGGTGATTTAATTGGAGAAAGGCTAAAAGAGTTATTTGCAATTGTAAAGTACCTAATAAATTTAAAGGAAAGTTTCATCGAACTGTTATAAGACCAATAATATTATATGGTAGTAAATGTTGGACTTTAACGAGACAACAAAGCATAAAGTTAGAGTAGCAGGGATAAAAATATTGAGATGGATGTGCGGCTATACACGTAAAGACAAAATCCAAAATGAGCGCATACGGGAAAAAGTGGGCATTGCACCTATTGCAGGAAAAATGGTTGAAAATCATTTGAGGTAGTTTGTACATGTATAAAGAAGATGATGGGAGGCAAATGTGAGGAGAGTAGAATATATAACTTTGAGCCTTGTCAAAAAGGGTAAAGGAAGGCCAAAGAGAACACTTTTAAAAGTTGTTGAGCGAGACCTTTTAACTATCAATATTTCTAAAAGCTTAATGAATGATATAGTACAATGACGTCATATAATATATGTAGCTGATTTCACTTAGTGGGACAAACCTTGTTATTGTTGTTGACCATTAAACTAATAATCAAGTGATCGAACATATACATATGTCATAATTTCAAAAAAGGAAACACAATAATATCAACCATATAGTCATATATTATTATGTGAGACCATAAAAATAACAACCATATGGCCATTATAAGAAATAAATGATCAATGCTATCCTTATACCCTCCTAATACCTTTGATGTGCAACCATTGACTTTCTAGTGAGATTCATCCATATAATCGAACTACTTAAGCATTCAACTTATGAGAAGCTAACTGGCCAAGGCTACTATACTTACTTGTGAATTATGATTCCCCCTAATACTAACAAATATAAGATGTTGTTCCCTTAAGCTAGCTTTCTCATGAATTGGTAGAGACTATATAGGTTCAAGTCCCTCAATGAACAAGTGAGACAACCCTCAAAAAACAAATGGAATAAATAAATAAAGGCAAGCCATCAAGCTCCTAATAATGGTCATACCATATAAATTTCAAATCTCTACTCCTCTTCCTAAGGTGAACTCACACCACAACTGATCATGTAATGGAGCTCATACTTAACACATGGCGTGCCCATCATTAACTCTCAATTGCATGTGGATTTTCAAACACAAAAACCTAGCATGTAATTCTAAACCATCATATTCATCTCCCACTACAATCACAACTAAGCTTATCTAATGTCTCAATTTCACAAATTCCCTTTTTATATGCTCATTTATATAATTGCATGCTCTTATTCAACAACAACAATCATATAGCCAAACATACACATATATTCATTTTCATCCACTAAACTCATCACATTCTTTCTCACTACCACAATTTGCATAAACAAGAATAATTTGATTTTTCAAACAATTTATTTTAACATATAATCAATAAACAAGCAAATGTATAAACTAAATTTCTTCCTGTTACCTTAAACTTTTGAGATGTTAAAGGTTTACCCCTCAATAACCAAACTTTCCAACTCTTTAGATAGCTCAATTGGTGTCAAGAAATGATTAATCTACAATCAATCATACTAATTATCATTAATATCACTATTAGAATATTTTCTAGTATTTACTTAACACTTCCAAAACTACCAAAATTCCAATCCTTCACATTTAAGTCTATCCATAGAGTTTATTAGCTTCTTTTGTCTCATATTGGTCCCAATAAACCATTAAACTGTTAATAATGGCTATCAAATTTAACCTAAGATTAATCTAATTAAGGACAAAGGAGTAATTTTGGAGGAATATTTAGAGATAAATAATTTTAATTAGGGGATTATTATTGAATTTAATAGTAATAATAATATTATTAAAAAAAGAAAAGGAATATAAAATTAAAAAAAAAAGAAGGGTGGGGGATGTATAATAATTCTGTCCGCATGTGTTTGGTGTATTAAAACAAAACAATACGAAATGAAATGAAAAAAATGTGGGAGCTACATCTCTTTATTCCACACCCACCTCTTCTCTTTCTTTTCATTTCTCTTTCCCTTCCTCATTTTTCTTTGTGCGCGATAGAGAAGTGTGAAAAAGAAAAAGAACAGAGCATGTGTGAGTCGTCGATGGTGGAAGCTGAATTAGAAGATAGGGTTCTATAATAAAATATTTTGGGTGAGATTTCAAGTATTCTAAAATTAGGTAAATATTTTAAATATTTTTCTTAATCATATTTCTTCTTTATTTTCAAATTTTTAGATTATGCAAAAAGGTTTGAAAAAGGAATGAATTTTTTATAAATAAATATTGTTATTAAGATTATTGGTAGTGTAATAAATATTTTAGAGTATTATTTTATTAATAGAATTGAATTTGAGGCCTTTGAGTTAATATATAAACTCTGAGTAGATTTTTGATTAAATCTAAAAGTATAAATTAATTTATTAATGTTTAGATGATTATTTGGGATGAAAAATATATTATTATGGCTATAGAATGGTGAATATAGCCTTAGGACCAAGTTTACAATTTTTGAATATTTTTATGTGCGAATTTTGGAATAAAAAAATGCAAATTTTGATATTAGAAAATTGTTTGAAAGATGATTTTAGCTAAACTTCAATGAAATTATTGTAAAGGAAGTTATTGAACCAAGTGAATAGATTCAAGTATATGAAATTGAATTTTAAAATTCAAGAGGCTAAGACCAAGGTTTTGAAAAAGAAAAAAATACTTAAGTGTTGGAATATAAATGAAAATTATGTTAATAATATTATTGATATATTGTGATATGATTAAATATAGATTAATTATTATTTGGCACCAATCAAGCTTTGAAAAGCTTTGAAAGTTGTTATAACTTGAGGGGTAACCTTTAACCTCTCAAAAGTTGAGGTAACCGGGAAAATCTATTTTATGCATTTGTATATTAATTAATTATTTATATTTGTGAAACAAATGAATATGTGTATATATATATATATATATATCTCTCTCTCTCTAAATCTTAAAATTGTTGTTTGTAATGCATGTGTGGCTTTGTTGAGACCCTATAATTTGTGACCAAATTAATTGTGACATAATTTGAGTAATGAGATTGAGGGTTGATAATAATGTACATACTCTTAATTATAAATTATGGATTGTACATGGTGATGACTTGTGCATGAGCATGTTGAGTTTTTATATGATGCTAATGTGATTTATGTTGTAACATGAAAATTGATGCATTAGACATGATTGATATATGATGATTTTTTATACTTGTTGATCATGAAAATCGAGAAACATGTAGGTAATTGTGAATTATGCATATGAGTTATGGAAATGCATTATCTCATGAGTATGATCATATGGCAGGAGTTTGCCTTAGTGAAGGAGCTAACGATTGTGCAAAATCCATATGATACTTGGCTATTAACCTATAATCCTAAGGGTTATAGTCGCTACTTACCTTGTAGGGTACCGTAACATTATTTCTATTAAGGGACTTAACCTTACTGGCTTATCTATAGTTTTGGGTAGAGCTAGTCCTGAGTATGACATCCCATAGTATGTGATTTGGGAGCCGTGTTCATAAGTAAGTAAGGTAACCCTAGCTTGATAGCCCCTCATGATATGATTAAGGCCTTATATAGTTTCACCATATGGACGATCCCTTTCGGTTGTTGGCCCACGAATTTCATGTCAGAGGAAATAAAAGGGGATATAAGAAAGTGATTAATCATGCATATTGTTATTATTATGTCATTTGAGTAATTGATAGCTATGTTTGAGACTATGATTATAATTGTGAAAATGAGAACATGTGGTAAATATGTGAATAATGTATATGTGGCCACTTGTGCCAATTTTGTATGAACATTTAGTACTTGTAGACAATCATGCCATTTTTTTACTTGACTTTATTCTTGAGATTATTCCCATGAGTTATATATTAATGTGATTAGCATGATCTTGATATGATTGTTTACATGGTCATCTTGATGAATTTATTAGCCATTTACATTCATGATTAATTATCATGCATTTGTATGACTTAGATATATCTTGATTACTGAGTGGTTGTACTCACCCCTCTCTTTTAACATATTACAGGAGTTAATTCATCTGGAAAGAACATAGGAAAGGAGTATTAGGCCAAGTGATAATAATCACTTCTATAGACCTTTCTCTTTTTATTTTGATATGTGTATTTAGTTTATAATATTGCCAACTAGGATAGTATATTCTTGATCCACTTGCATTATGGGTTTTGTGTTAGGTGAAAATGTATTTTGAGCCTTTAGAAATGTGGTTTGGTACTTATGTTTATATTAGTAGACTAAAATATTTGTGTAAGTGAAAATAGTTATTATATGCATGATTTGAGAATTGGATTATTGTTATGGTCTGCACTTGTATTTTGATGTCTAAGGGTAAGTATTTGAAATTAATCAAATATGAATGAAAAGGGAAATTCATGCATGCGAAAAACTATTAATGACTAGATGATATATAGAGTATGACGACTAGTTGATAATCATTGCAATAAATGTGATTGAAACCTTGGCCCTCCGCTGCCAGTTATGGAAAAGTTTGAGTGACCAAATGTTATAATAGTATATATATATATATATATATATTATATGGAGTAGGGCACAGAGAGGAAATAAGGGAGGAAATTTTTCTCCCATCTTGAAATGTATTTTTTAATCATGCTTCTGCATATGTTTAATTGAATGATATGAGTTTTTGAAATATTTTAAAAACTTGGGATCCGTTTGTTTTGAATAGTTTGTGAAAATACATGTTAAGGGTTTATTTAAGTTAATCTCTTATAGGATAGTCCTTTTGGTTAGTTCTTGATTAACTGTGGTTAGTGTTATGATTTAAGTCCTAATTTAGGGCACCTCTTTTACATCAAACACCTCCAACAACCTAATTTAATGTCATTTTGGGTATTTATTACCCTTTAACTACCAAAACCCTTAATGTCATAATTATTAGGTTTAAATAATCTAAACCACTCACATTAACTTCATTTAGATCAATTGGTTATAGACCAAAAATTATCATCCCAATACAAACCCTATAGCTCAAATCTTCAAGAAAAATGGAAGAGCAAGAGAGAATGGACATAAGAAACTTACCCTTAGGTTTTGAAAGCTTCAAAATGTCTATAAAGATCCAAATTCTCAAGCCCTAGTAGAGCTTCATGCATGTTCTTCATTTTCTCCCTTTCTTTCTTCTGAATTTTTGAATTGATGCAGCTCTACTTATGCTAAAATTTAACCATGTGTCATGGCACACGCATCACACGCCATAGTGCTTGGCACAAAAAGGTCCTTCTTCGTGAGTTGCCACATGTATGCTGTAGCAGATGTGAGGCATGTCGCGGCTTGTAGCATAGACCTATACTCCTTTGATTCTCTCCCTTTTTGAGGTCTAGTTGACCCTACTTCACTTTGGACCTGAATTTAGAGCTAAAACTATAACCTAAAACATTTGTTAGACCTTTCTAGCCACACGCCATATTGATTGACTAAATTACCTATTTTAACTTAGCTAAGCAGTGGTTAAAATTTCAAGATATTATAAATTGTGTTGTTCTTCTTTGATGACATGCTTGTATATTGTCTCTACTTAAAGACTCATATAGCTCATCTTCATGCAGTCTTTGATATTCTGCAGCGCAATCAATTTTTTATGGGAAGGTTGCTGCAAATGATTCCAAGTTACAGGTAGTATATAATTGGCCAACCCTTGAACCATAAAAGGAACTACGTGGCTTCATTGGGTTATTAGGGTACTATCAATGTTTTATTCGTCGGTATGGACTATTAGCTTAGCCATGGGCCGCTTTGCTTAAGAAGGATCATTTTAATTGGAATGTAGAGGCATATGTTTCTTTTCTAGCTTTAAAGCACGCCCATGTACGTGCTCCAGTTTTAGCCTTACCTGACCTTTAATTACCTTTCACCATTGAGACTTATGTATCTAATGTTGAAATTGGTGCAGTTTTGACTCAAGCAAATCACCCTGTTGCTTATGTCGGCAAGGTTCTATCATCACTACGAAATCAACTCCTTTGAATTTATGATAAGGAATTGTTATAAATAATAGTGCATCTTGTATCTAAATGGTATTAGTACTTTTGTGTATGCCCCTTCATTATTCTTACAGACCGAAGGAGCTCGAAGGTTTTATTAGAAACATTATTTATTCACATCTACCCAGTGCACATGGATGCTTTGTCATGAGATTCACATGTTTATATCCTTTATTTCTACTAAATTGTGGGATCGAGTAAAATAACAATAGCAGCTTGATCCACGCTTACATTATTATATCACCGATTTGACCATTAGTCTAACCTGGTTGAAGCATGCGAACTGTGAATTTTTGACCTTTTTGATTCAATATCTGATTCAATTTTGAAAACATTGTTAACTTCCCTCCTTTTATAAAAAAATTAATATTGAATTTAAATTATTCATATTAAAGTTTTTTTATAATTTTTATATATTTTATTTTAATAAATATAAATTAAAATAATAATATTAAATTTAAATCATTTAAATTAAGTTCCAAATTTTCTCCAACTACAGCAAAGACCAAGAGGTGGAATGGGAGGAGAGAACTCAAGTCAATAGGAAGTAGCTTACAGCCTCTCGCGTTGGCCACACCCTCTTCTACTAACTAAGGTCCTCCACCAGCATTCCACGTGTCTCAACTTACGTATTGCCCTGACCCTCCTGTTGCTTTCCTGCGACTTCGTATGCTGTTCTTAATCGACGTGTCATGCAGCGTCACTGTCATCCTGCTGCTCAAGTTAGGTCTTGATTCATCGGAATAATGGTTTTCCAAAAGAAGCTGCTTGAGTTGCTTGGTCTGAGGTTAAGTGTCGCTTTCCAGGGTCTGCGCGTCGTCCGCATCCTTAAGGCGAACGATGTTGTTGGTTTGTTAAAAAATTTTCCCATTTGTTAGTATTTTCTTTTAATGTAAATAAATGGGCCCAAGCGTAGCCACCAAAGATTTGGAATCACAAAATCATGGTCTTCACTTTTAAAATTGATTATTAATAAAATTTAAATAGATACTCCCTCCATTTAAAAATATAAAATATTTTTTAAAAAGTTAGATATTAAAAAATATAAAGATTTTTTTATCTTTTGAGATATAATTATTATTTTTTTTTAAAGTATCCTTATTAATGAATGACTTTATATTTATTGAAGGGTGTTTAATAGGAATAAATATGAAAAGATAAGGTTGGTTTGAAAGTAAGTAACTACTTTCTTAGAGGTGAGATTCTATTAAAAATGCCTTATATTTTTTAATGAATGGAATACATTATTATTGGATTTTCAATTTAGCTTTTTAATTATATTTTTCTAAAATTTATCCAAAAATTTTATAAACTATTTTATAAATCAAATTTTTAAATTTATAATTGATTTTAATGTGTACTCCTTTTGTTAAAAAATGTAAAGTATTTTTGAGGAATTGGATGTTTAAAAATGTAAGGCATCTTCAATCTTTCGAGATGTAATTATTGTCTTTTTTAAAAAGGCCCCCTATTGAGAAATAATTTTGTATTTATTGTAGGATATTTAATAAGAGTAAATATGAAAAGATAAAGTTAGTTTGAAAGTAGGTAATTACTTTATTAGGAGGTAAAATTTAGTTAATAATGTCTTAAATTTTTGAATGGAAAGAGTATAGAAGTATTTAAATATTTTTAAAAAATCCATTGTTTTATATTTATAATTGATTTTGGATTGTATAACATGTGCTTGGATATTTTTTAATAAAAAAATAATTTTAAATTCATAATTAATTTATATATGTAATTAAACTATTTAAATATATGTTCATAACAATGTTTTTAGAACCAAACTGAATATTAAACCGAAAAAGTCAACGATTCACAGTTCACATGATTCAACCGAGTTGGACCAATGGTCAAATTGGTGATGTAATAATTGAATTAAAAAAATTATATATGTATATAATAATCTAAATATAAGAAAGACATGAAATTGTTACTTAAATTAAAAAAAAACTAAATATTTTAAGTTTATTATGACTTAATAAGACACATGATATAACATAATATCAAATGATTAAAAAAATTAGTCATTTAAAAAATTTTTTTTTTTGAACAGTCCGGTTTTTAAAAATCGGATCCGGTTCCTAACTTGATTTTAGTTCCCAATCCTACTGCTGGTTCAAAACGGCCCAACCTAACTCTACTTCTAAAATATTTTTCTCATATGAACCAAATTGAAATCCAAACCGGTTGACGCTCAGACCGGTCTGACTATTTGGTCCGATGTGATTTTAAAAACATTGGTTCATAAAACTATAATTTTGAATTTTAAAATTGTTTTTTCATAAAATCCAAACAAGCACCTAAGCTGCTCTGCATTGTACTGAAAAAGTCATTGTGACAGATGTGGATAGAAGTGAATCGATTTTCCTCCCTTCTCTTTGACTCTCCCTGTCTACTATCCCTTTTGTTTTCTACTTCTGATTGTATCATGTTACTAAATATTACATGAAAAATAATATTCAGACGCATGCTCCCAATTTGTTTTAGTTAGATTAGTTTCATTATTTATAACATTGATTCTAACTAATGATTCATATATTAATAATCAATAACAATAAAGAGATTAAGTTGTTACCAAAAAAAAAAAAGAATTTCTATCTTGAAACTAAATTTTCTTTAAATACATGAGGCACGCTTTTTTTTAGGTTAAAATATATAAAACTCTCTTAAATTTTAAAATAAATGTATAAAATTACCTCATCTTTAAAAGTTTAACATCCACCTTGCTAACCTTTTAATTTTTTACCAGACTCCCCTACTAATATTTATTAGTTATCTTATTAGTAAAAGTTGCAAAAAAAGAACATAGTAACTTATGTGACATTTAATGTAAACTAATAATAACCATATAAATTTTTTATCCATATTTTTTCTATTATTACTAACTTACATCGAATGTCACATAAAATTCCACATGTCTTTTTTTTTTAATGTAATTTCACCACTTCGATTAGTAAGATAATTGAAAAAAATACAAATAAGAAAGTTAATAGTAAAAAAATAAAAGGTAAGGAAAGTTACTATTAAACTTCTAAAGACAAAGGAGATTATGTACAACTATCTTAAATTTTATGAGAATTTTATATATATTAGATATTTTTTTATAGAAATTTCACACGTGTTTGTGTTGGAGCCAATAATTCAAGCCAACCCGAACTCACTCGAAAATAGTCAAAACCTAGTTTGACTATATAAGCTTTTTGAAAAAGATATAATACTTTAAACCAGGCATGAATTGAACCTGACCCCTAAGCTCGAGTGCTAGAATTTTTAACTTCATATATATGTAAAGTAAATAATTTTGGTTAAGTCTGACAGGCCAGTCTAAACCCAACCTAAAAAGTTAAGTCGAATTTAATTGCATAGGCTTTTTTAAGAGGGTAAGATATTTTAAACCCGATCTGAATAAACCTGACCCGAATTGAGCCCAACCCAAATAAACTCAACCTGCCTGAATTACCGACTCTAGTATGTGTGTGTGAAACGGGATTACATACCTATTTTCTTCTTTTACCATGAAATGGGATTACATACCGGGCCTTATGGCCGATCCAATATAAATAATAGAAGAGCAAGGCTGGGGAAGGAATAATGAAGCACCAAGAGCTAAACAAGAGAATTGCTTCTACTATGAATTAACCCTAAAAGAGATACAACCAATCTCACAAACCCTATCATCATACCTCCCACCTGTATGATCCCACGGTTGGTTGTCCCATGGGCATCTCCTTACTGGAAAAGAAAGTCAACAAGAAGAACAAAGTACAAAACTGAAGTCATTCTAAATAGCGCAATGGTTTCCCCACATTGGAGGCCTACTGCTGAGGACTCAAATTATTGGATGCTTTGTATTCCTCCATTTCAGTCCTGTATCTCTCCTTATCTCTTCTTCCCTTCTCCTGATATATCTGGCATTAGAGTTACACAGATTGTATGAGAATACACTCATTGATATATAAAAGATACTATAACATATTTACTCCATTTTTAAATATAAGAGAAACTATCTTATGTTTCTTTGATTTTTATTATAAGCTAAACTACAAATTTCAAGAAGCATTAATTATATTTTTCCCAATTTGTCTCTCATAAATGGATAGTACCATTAAAATTAGAGGGAAAAAGTATACATTAATTATAATGGCATTTTAGTCCAAACATAATTTTTTTTTTTAAATTATGAGGTAGTTGAAATTCTCTCATATTTGAAAACGTAGGGAGTATTTCATACTAAGGGTCCGTTTGGTTTTCTTGTTTTTCATATTCAGAAAGCAAAATTTTACTTTCAAGAAGCTGAAAATTTGGGTAAAATATTTTGCAAAAAAGCACATTCTGAAGGTACATTCAAATAGTAATTAAAAATGAATTTTTAAAATGTAACTATTTGAAGCTTTTAAAAAGTAAATTTGAAAAGTAGAATGTTTTTTGATCATACTATTTCAAGTTTAATCTCTTATTCTTTTATTTAAAAAATAGTTAATTCATTAAGAATATAATTATTATTTCAATAATAATAATTAGGTATCAAGTTTTTAGCATTATAAATTAAAGAATTAATCATGTTAATTTTTAGCATTAATGTATAATAAAAATTACAAATCTTTATCACATTTTTTAAAATTACAAGTTAAAAAAATACAAATAACTAGAGATCAAATTTTTAGTATCATAGATCAAAAGTTATGTTATTTAAATTTTTTATCACATTTTTTAAATATTTTATATATATTACATTTATATAATAAAAATTACAAATTACCATAAATCAATATTTTTTTAGTAATTGTATATTAAAAAGCACATTTCACTATCACAAACCAAACAACTTTCAGCATACCAAACTAACTTTGAAAAAAATATATCCAAATATAAATTTTATTACAACAACTGATTTTTACTAAATTGACTTTTACTAAATGAATTTTCACCAAATAAACTTTCAGTAAATTGAAAACCAAACCCACATTGAAAGTTTTAGTGTGAGCAATTTTCGCATCTCTACTCCTTTTACGGCAAGAAAGTGTATGCAGGCACCAAGCATTTTGTAGGATTCTATTATAGGCTTCCACACAAGCACATCATGGCAATCTGACGAGTATGCATATATCATGTTTAAATTTAATTCTTTGGTTAAAAAAAAAAAAAATCTAGGAAACTAGGTGAAAGTGTTAAAATCACACGGCAGAACATTTAACGATATAAAATGAGATTTGAATTTTTACCAAACCAAATAACATCTATCAGTTAAATATGGATCTCCAAATGGCAACCAACGTAAAAGCAAATCAGTATGAAATACCCAGGTATGATCATGAACTTTCTGTACCACAATGTGGAGTTTAGAATATTGGCCATGCCAGAGATTTAGTTTCAAAAATGAGCATTCGTACCTGTCTTTCTGCATCAGTGAGATGGTTCCATAAAAACCCAATCTTCTTACTAATTGCTCTCTCTTGCCCATAGTATAAAGGCTTCAACCTGGCATAGTGTTCAGCAAAGAAGAAATTGTAGCCACTCCTGTTTGATTTGGGCCGAGAAGGATCATGTGAACCCAACCTTGATCTCTTTCGATTCACAGAAGCAGGTATGGATGCAGAAGTCTGTGATGCATTGAGAGGAACGTGATACAGCACGCCTTTCAGCTGGTCAGAACCCAGATTCACAGTGACTACATACCCACCATCAAATTTCAAGTCGATGGTACCAGGCACCAAAGAGCCAAGCTGCTGCTGGAGCGGACAAACTGCATATGAGATAATGAAATCCACATCAGAGCTATATTAAAGCAGATATTCATTCTCTTTATCATTATTTGTGAGCTCAGAGAAAATTGATGGTACAATTTATCTAACAATAACAATTTGTATTTCAAGAGACGAAATTCAATTTGACAAAAGAACTGATGAAAAGGCAGAGAAGGCTCTTTGACTATTTAGGTTTTCTCTCTCAGAAATTGTGCACGTCTTGTTATCGCATGCCAATAGATAGCCCTGACAAGCTGAACGTCCAGCCGAACAGACCTTCCGAGGGGATGTCCCCAGACAGCAGGAAGAAGAAAAAGAAACAAAAACCTCTTACCAAAAATGAGAAGGATACGACCATGGATGACCAAATGGTTAGCACTGAGCAAATACTAAAAAGGAGTTGTGCAACACACAGACTTAGGGTGTCTTGTAGACAAACCAATAATCTTTGGTTAAGCAAGTTTCATATAGAGACTCCCAAGCCTATTAGGCTTCAAAGGGGCAGCTAATAGAAACTTGGCTAAGGAGGATGACAGCATGCTCAATGATTTGGAGGACACCCCGTGGGACCTCTTGGAACCATCAAAAAATCTCAAGCAACTGATGGATATCTACCCCATGGTCCCTGTTACTGAGAAGGAATACAAAGAGTGGCGCCAACCATGTAATATGTCCCTTGTTATCACATCATTGGGAAAAAGGATCAATCTCATTTGAAGGACTACCTTCAGTGCATTTGGAATATCCCATACTTCAAACTCCTTGACCTTCCTTACAACTACTTCCTCATTCTCTTTAATGAGGAAGATGAACAATGGAAGGAGCAGTAAAAGACAGTCCATTTAGAAGGACCATGACAGTAAGGCAACACTGCATTTGCCCAACGTTGGTCACCATATTTCAATGCTCTACATAACACTTTGGGCAGAACAGCGGTATAGGTTAGGATTCCCAATATCCCTGTGCACATTTACAACCAAAAATTTATCTGAGGTCGGGGGTATTAGCCTTCCAACTAATTGGCTGAACAGCTTTAATTAACATTTCTTATCCTTTATTATATAGGGTTCTGATAGATTTTGTAAATATATTTGATATTATTCTTATCCTAGGGATTAACCGAGATTGCTGTGGTTAAACCTATATAAATAGTCGTGATTGTGAATGGAATAATCAACTTTTGCGCCCAATTTCAACAAGAATTTTTTATCTACTTCCCATAAGCAGCCAATAAAACAAAATCTAGTGCTAGATTCTTTTATTCAGTAATATATATATACACACATATACATATATATTAACCTAAGTTTCAAACCACACATCAAAATGCAACAAAGAAAATTAAAAATAATCAATCAAGGGAGCATAAGAAAAGATAGGATATAAGAAAAAAAAATCAGACAATGTAAATATTTGACTGGTGAAGCTTAGCATAGCTTTGATAAAGGTTAGACTAGCTTGATTAATTGCAAATAAATGGTAGAGTAACTATAGGGACCATGGCAACAAGATTGCCACTAGAATCCCATGAGACAAGCCATAAATTGAAGGGCGCAAATGTACAATTGCCATCACTCATAGAGTTGGTCACTCGCCATCAGAAGGGAAATGACAATGAAGGGACAATTACAAAAGAGTTGAGTCTCAATAGCAATGAAGGCTGCAGATAGAAAGAAATGCCCAGTGATTATGAAAGTCATATTCAGGAAAGAAATGCCGAGTGACAATGAAGGTCATAATCAGGAAGAAAAATAACAAGGCATCAAAGAAAGGTCTTTCTTAATGCTAACCAAACAACAACAACAAGCCTTATCTCACTAGTTCAGATTAGCTACATAGATTGTACGACGCCACTATGCTCTATCATTTACCAAACTCTTATAAATGTTGTTAACCAAAAAGTCTCGATCAATAACTTCTAAAAGTGTTTTTTTTTTTTTGAAAGTTTTATAATACTAACACTATTCACTAATTTTCAAAGCTTCACCTATGGCCTTAGGATGAACAATCAGACACCACAGATCAAGACAGGTGGCAGAGACTAGTTCTGGGAAAGTAACAATAGAAGATGGTGCGTCACCCACCACTATTCACAGCCACATGACACACTGAATAGCTATGCAAGATGCTGCATGGAACAAAAGATGAAGATTGGACTAGGATTGGACTAGGATTAAAATGACCAGAACCTTTTGAACATAGTGAAGGGGTGCATGACACCCTTCTCGTTGTCCATGTTAACAAACCTACATCCAAACACAGCATCTAATGATAGACTTCTAAACCCTGCGTGGCTTCACTTTGGTCAAGTTAGGATGATCAAAAGATACAAGCCATAGGCAACAATGCCATATGGTACTTTGAAACCCAAATTCTTTTTTCATTTTATTTAGAAAAATAGGCATTACATAAGATATAATTGACCACAAACCCAGCTAATCAAATACACCCATCAATGCCTTAAAGCCGCACAAAACTCCATAGTAAATTCACAAAAAAATTAAGAATTACCACAATCCACATCAAACCACACCTCTAGTCTTCTAAACAGATGACAGATTCACCCCTTAAAGTACACGACCAAATCACCCTACCACTAAAGCTATGCTGTTGTGAGTGACCCACAAAAGCCCTCACATGCTGACAAGCTTTTTGCATGTGGGCCTCAAGCAGCCACAAATGCCTCACATCAAGACATTGTTTCCGTCATCTTCCTCAATTTACTTCTGTTCTGTCATTGTCAATGGGTATTTGCAGACATTCCTACTAGTTTTGACTCACTAATCACTCATGAAAGGGCAAATCACTCATGTGGGCCTCATCCAAGGAATGTCAAATACAATATGTCCAAAATAGAGTTAATAACTTTACGTGATGGTTTGACCATCATTTTGAGGAGGTGGTTAAGCAGACAAATCACTAGCAAAAATGTGGACGGTCTAATCAGAGGTTAGGGTATCCAAAGTCAGGCAGAAGGACATAGCCTCATAATCATTGAAGAAGTTATTGCAGAAGAGCCTAATGATATAATAATAGTGGAACCCCATGCCTGCCCATCAGACATCAATGAGGATGGTAACATCATAGATTTTGAACAGCAGTTTGAAGTAAAGTTGGAATATGAAAATCATGAGGCTTTGAAACAACATTCAAAAGTTAGATTCTCAAATGCAGAAAATCACACTCTGGATCAAACATTTATGTGAAGATATGTGGAACCTCTTGATTGAATATCAAATATCAATGATGATGGTAACAACAACAACAACAACAACAACAACAACAAGCCTTTATCCCACTAGGTGGGGTCGGCTACATGGATTGCAAGACGCCATTGTGCTCTATCATTTATTAAGCTTTTAGAAATATTATTAATTAAGAGATCACGTTCAACAACTTCCAAGAGTGTTCTCTTAGGCCTTCCTCTACCTCTCTTAATCGGACTCAAAGTTATATGTTCCACTCTTCTCACTGGTGCCTCCCTTGGTCTTCTTTGTACATGCCCAAACCATCTCAACCGATTTTCTACCATTTTTCCTCAATAGGTGCCACCCTCACATAAATTATTCTTTTATAGGCAAATGGTAACATAATCAATTCTAAAAAGCAGTCACTAAATTTAGCTGCGAAGATATGAGGCTTTGAAATAAGATTCAGAAGTTAATTTGTCAAATGCAGGAAATCACATTCAAGACCAACCAAAAGCTACGTCGAGTCAAATTTATTACTCCATGTACTGGACACCGGAGTCTGAAGCAGCTTTTACAATCAACTTCATTGACCATTACCTTACCTAACACTCTAAGATGGATTATATTAAAAGCATATAAATGTCAACCAATAGTTAAAAAATAAATAAAGTTCGATTGTAAATGTTTAGGGAATCAAATTGAGGGGCTTTCTAGTAGAAGGACCACAATTAAGGGGATAATCTTTTAAGGACAAAGTCAATAATTAATCTAATAAATTTAATACAATAACACCCAAGCACCCGAGGCAGAAGACATAGAATCTACTATTTATTCTTGATTCTAGAGTTTTATTCTCAGTGGAACCATATATAACTACTGGCAAATCAATAACACGTCAATGCAGTAAACCCATTACACTTAAATTGTAAGTTGATAAAACTGACCTGGTAAAAAATCATTCAAAGCATCAACTTCCTTTGAGCTCAATATGCTCCTGCTACCAGAATCTGATCGTATGAAACAACTGATCTGTCAATAGAGTAAAATCTGATGCATCATAATTAGAGAAAAGAAATAACAAATGTTGTTTCTTACCAGGCATTGAAAAAGAAGGGGCTTGCTTGCGAAAATAATAAACCTGCTCAAAGTCATAAAGCAATGATTGATAGTATTTGCGCAATGCAAATGATGCGCTGGTTACAGTGTCTGGGAATTTGAAGACTGTAATCACTTCCTTCCATTTACGATCTCCAATTACCTATGTTAGTTTAAGAACATGCATAAGAGAAGAATTAAAATAATTTATTCAGAAAAATATTTAAGACAACAGAGTTGAGTCACAGTTAAGTTAAAAATTTAAGAATCTCTAAACCAAACATCTTATCAACTACAACCAAAAATGTCCTTTTTCACTTACGTTCACGCCTAACTCAAGTTGATCAATATCATATGAGAAAAGGAATGAATTAAACATATATTTTCTAATATATGACAAAAGAAGATTTGGATTTTCTTGTAACCTTTCTTAAAGAATGAATTTTTGATGTATAAGAAAAATCAATACATACCTTTTCAAGCCCACCACGAGAAGTTACTTCAATAAAAAGGCGATATAGATCTAGTGGCTTTCCTCCTATAGTTGGAACTCTAAACATAAAAGGAAAAAGAGTGTCAATTTTATTAACCTATTGTATGAGTAATTTGCAATTCATACCACATTTTCAGACTTGTCTTAGTAAACGCAAAGATAAAGAGAAAAGCAAAGGTTGCAGTCTATTAAGCTGTGTAATGCCAATTAGAAGGAAGCTTCAACTTCCTCGAGCATAAGCCCAAATTGATCAAAGAAAAGTAAAAATTACACAACCTCAACTTGATTCTATTGTATAAAGTTGCATATTAAAAGTTTCTTTCCCACCTTCAGAAGGTTCAATTAGAAGAGAAGTTGCACTCACTTAACCATTAAAAAAGAAATATCATGCATAAATTCAAGGCAAAGTCGGGAGTTCTCAATCATGGTGACATTTATTTCCAAAATATATCCTTTCAGTGGTTAGGAACAGAAAACAGACACGGAGATAAAAGATTCTTTACAAGCAGAATTCATAAATTGAGAAAGTTATATTTGTGACTGTTGTTGTACAGAAGAAGTAAAAGAGAAAAGGTATTGGCAAATCGCCATCCTACTAATGGTAAAAAATCATGAATAATCTGGTTTTTGTTATCTTTATAGGGGTATGAATCGATTTTTCCAGATTGCAAGCTATTTGGATGGAGTTTGAGATGTAAAACATGGGTTTCAAATAAATTAGAGCGCTAGTGTCTCAGAAGCAAATTCCTTGGATTCCTAAACATGAACCAGCACACCAAGGATTACGTCAAAATCAAGCAAAAAGAAATCCACTACGAAATCATGAATAAACACAGAGAGAACGGAATAGAAACGAATAATCCAAAGTTAATAATTCATAAATTTGCAAGTAAGAACGTCCTTAGCCAATAAAACCACAAGATTACAAATTATACTGCACCGAAATCCACTGAAGGGCGAAAGATGAAAGAAAAATCGTTGCCCCGCATCAATGGCATTCGATGCCAGACAAGCACACATTTTGGGGGCAGAGAAACTACCATAACTCCAACGAATACCGCAAATTATCACTGAACAGCATAATTAATACACTAAAAGCGCACTCACTTTAATGTGGTGCCTAAGGATTTGTGGAAATCCTGAAGGTTATTCCAGAAAAAGTCCGAACTGCTAGCGAGGTCCTCATAGAGAGCGTTCGCAGGTGGGTAGTACTTCGTACTTCTGACTGAGGACTGTCCATCTGATTCCGCAGTATTCGCAGTGTGATACCGAAGGGGCGAATCGACCAAACTGGCTGTCAGAGGCTCGCGCGGGGGCTTAGGATTCGACATATTATTTTGGTTGAAAGAAAAAAATATAGAAGATATTTCATATGCCTTCCTAATCCCTCCTACCACCGCCTGAACAAAGAGGCATGGCATTAATTATTAACATTAAACATGAAAATTCTATGTCACGCTTTTTATTCTCTCTCTCTCTCTTTTCCTTGGCATAGTTCATTCCTCAGCATCGTACACTTGTTATTCATGAGCTATTTTATGGACAACTTAAATGTCTTCCTTCTTCTAGCCAGATTTTAAGGATTTAAGGATTTCATATTGGATTTTGTCAAGGAAAAAAAAAACCAATAAATGAGAGTATTAGGAGAGAAACATATTATATTATAACCTAATTACACACAGAGAATAAAATAGTAGAATCCTTTTCATCAAATGCAAGGTACAGCAAATACAACCTTGTAAGAGAGAAGAGAGAGGAAAGAGAAGAGTAGTCAACTCTAAAGCGTGTTTTCCTTTGAGCCAAATGTGCGTGATTGCAGGTTCCCAATGTCATTTATCACAACTTTTTTGAAATGCCTAAGCTAATAAGATTTTAGGAAGAAACGTGATACTAATTGTAGGAAAGTAACCATTTATTCACGAGGAATGTATAATGTAGGTGAATGAAGCAAAAAACAAAATAATGAATCTATATGGCCTAAATGGAGAATAAAGGTCACGTTATGTGAGGTTTTGGCTTGATTAAGAATCAGTTGATAGGTTGAGTTTGATGATTGTCGAGAGAGAACTCTTGTTGTACGCATTTTACTTTTATAAGTTTAAATCATCGCCCTCTAATTCAAATTTGAATTTCTATTGCCTTAAAGGAGTTATAACTGTTCTTGCCATCTAAAGGAGTCAAGTGCTCTGCAAAGGGGGAATGTGGCCTAAAAAGTGCTCTGAGATTTTTGGAAACATGATTACATGACTAGGACCAAGTTGCCGCTCCCTTCTCACTAAGCTTTGACCCCTTAAGGGTCCTGGATTTATGTCCACACCTTTTTATTTTGGGCTTCTTAAGGATAGGTCTGGCCCAATAGGATATTTTTGGGTCTAAACACCTTTTATATTGCCTTTTGTTTTCTATCTAGCTTTGCTATTTTCTTTATTTCTCTAGCATGTGGATGTTGCTTTAATATGGATTTGTTGTACTCACATGAATCTCATTTGTGCTAGTCATATCTTTATTTCTCTATTATGATGTATTTTGGCTCCTATTATTTTCTTTTTTTGGTTTTTTGGTCATAGAATCTTAATGCTCTTTCACACAACCTATCCCTTCATTAGCAATGACTTCATTAGTTTGGGATTTGTGAATTAATTGAGGGCAAATTAGTAAATTAGAGTATTAATATGTTAATTCTGTTTCCAAATTTATAATGAACTTGTTGGATTGTTTAGATAGCCTTAGGATGGGCTAGGATTTGTGAATTAATTGTGTTTCTAGTTAGAGGACCCAAAATCACAAGTTGGGCTTATGTATCATTCGCCGTGATGAACAATTCAAAATTTGATAATAGATGCCAATGGGAGTGAAAAACAAAAGAGGAAAACAGAGAAATGGAGGAGCACAATATTGCTCTATTAGGGCTTTAATTTTTCCTTAATTGGGAGCTATCTTGGACATATAATTATGTGGGTAAGCTTTATATCTTCTTCCTCTCTCATTCTACACAAATTTCTTTTTGGTTATGTGTTGGGGGCAAATGATTTCTATTCTTGAAGGAGAATTGAATGAATCTGTTGATTTAAATAGAGTTTTGAAAGTTAATTTAAGTTTCTATACTTAGGGTTAGTAGTTCTATGGTGTTTTGTGGTTGGGCTCTTGGGTTGGAAGAGCCCTATACTCACATTGGGAGTTTAGGAGCAAAGTGAACCACTAGATAGATTTTAATGGAGGTTAATTGAAATGAAAGGTTATGAATGGTTGGGTTATGCTAAATATGGGAGTTATGAGTTTAAGTTATCTAATTAGAGTTAAAACTATGTATATTAATGGTGGTAATCGACAAAGTAATGTTTAAATATGTAGATAAACATACTTCAATATTCTTTGAGAAAAGAGGAAGCTTTAGGAGTGGATAAATTCTATAGGCAACCATTTTCGAGAATAAATGAGTTGAGGTAACTGGGTGATCTAATCCTTTTACTTTCTTGTTTAGTTTGCAAGTTTCTGTGAAAATTAGATGTGGTTTTGATATGTATATATAAAAGTATGTTTTGTTTCAAAAAATTATGTAAAGTAGGAAATGGTTTTGGAAAGAATTACATATATAATTGTGAAAATGATTTCAAAGAAAATTATGCTAAGAGTTGATTGTAGAATCAGATTGGCATCTAAGAGGGGGATGAATTGAGTGTTTTTAAAATTTTCAAAAACTTTTTGCCAACTTAAAGATGAAGCAAAATATAGATCAATTTAAACACAAGTTTGGAGATAAAAATGAGTTTTTAATTGAGAAGAGAAGTGGATAAAAATGATTTATCTTGATTCATCTTACCTCTAGTCCTCAAAATCACATTTGAGATTTTTTACTATAAATACAAGCTTTAATGGGTATTTGCCATTGCATTACAACCACAAGAAATCAAATGTCTTGATTTTTAACAACACACTTACTTATACAAGTAAGCTGTTACAAATTCTTAATTAGAAAATCCTTTCTAAGATTCTCAAAGACAAAGTAAAACAAATTTTTTCAACTCAAACTCTGAAAAGAGTAGATATAAAACAATGAATACTTATAAACTAATTAAGAAATTTTTCACATAATGATAGAAAGAAATCAATGCATGACACTAAATGCTCATTCAATATTATTATCTACTCAGTTGAATGAAATCCTATATATAGAACAATGTTTTTCAAACTATTGGAACCCTTAGAAAGCATATCATAACCATTAGAGACAAGCTAAAGTGATCAAAGATAGAGAAAGCACTTTTTCTGCAAAGTGCATAAAATGCTATTAGAACACTCATTTAGCATGGACAAGAGTGATCCAAGTATAGATGAACTCTCTACACTTTAGCTCACCTATCACTTCACAATGATCCAAGCATAGACCATTCAGGGTTCAAGTGTGTATGATGTGTTTGAAGCACCAAGCTTCTCTATAAGCCTAAACAAATGTGGGTAATTTGTGTACCAAGCGTGAATGAGTGTACAGAGGTACCTTGCCTATCTATAATGTGAGTCACGCTTGGGCACTCTTTAAACCAAGCTTCATTAGTTTGTTTAGCACTAAGATTCACTATAAGTCAGGCTTGAAGGCTAACAAGTGATTCATCCATTCAAGTGTAGGTTTTACAAAATCTAAGTATGGATTGCTTCTTAGACATACCTCAAGTTAACATTAAGGATCAATCTTAAGAAATAAAAATAGCATCCAAGCATAAATTAGATCACAGAAGCTTAACCAAGACATTTCTCCATACTGTCTTGCTAATCAATTGTGGACACAAGGATGTCCAAGCGTAAACCAACGTACAATGCTATGTCTTCACTCCTAGTTCTCTAATTCAAGCAAAGTCCCATTATGGTTCAAACTTGAATGAGATCTTCTAAGTCCTATATGTACAAAAGATGATCAATCACGGGTAGGATGTAATGGCCGCCTTCACATTACTAACACATGGAACACGAGATACATAACATTATTGTGATAACCAAGATTAATTAAATTCCTTATACAAGATTATCACAATATAAGGGTTAAAAGAATAGTTTAAGAGATTGGGATTCTAAGAAACCCTTTTTGATGATGTTTAAGCTCAAACTATAATTTGAAACAAGTTAAATAAAGTAGCAAAAGCATAGAAGTTAATTACAACCCTTAAAAATTGTTATTTAATTATTTTTTTATTGTCATATTAATTGCAGGTTCACTATGATAACTGTATTATTGGATGAACTACAGTAATTGTCTTAAATATCCATAGTCAATCATCTATGAGGGATCATAGATGAAATAAGATTAGTATGACTTTGATTAACTATAGACATATAAATCAAAGTTATAGGTACTTGAAAGGGTACAAGGTGCTGGACCAACCTGTTATGAGAAAGCCACATGATACAAGTCATAAGCCTATCTCATATGTAACCATGTCACTATGACCTATACCTTAAAATCCTCATGGATTTCTACATGATGACCATTGAACTTTGATCCAATCAAAAGTCATCTTTAATTGGGTGATCATAAAAGATATGATTGAGTTTAGTGATATTCATGGAGAGGAATATGAATGGTCAAGATAGAATTTGTTCCTCACATTACTTGAGAGATATTGTTAGGCCTTTTGATAAAAAAGGCTGAGAAAATATATGGCCATACTATAATGATAAGGATTTTTCCATTATTATAGTTAATCCACTCAGAGATCGATAAAGTAATGGTCTGGTAAAGGAGAGTGACAATTTCATGTCTCACACTTGACTAAAATATCATGTAATAAAAGAAATGTGATATGGTTATATGATAAATTGGGTAGTCACAAGTCATGCTTGAGGCCACTTGTGATGTAATGTATGTCTTGACATTACCAGAACAATGCTCTAACACATCATTGTGATAACCATGATTAATTAAAATCCCTAAATAAAGCCATCACAATCTAAGGATTTAGAAATAGATAGTTTAAAATATTGGGATTCTAAAAATCTTATTTGAAAAGCTGTTTGAACTCAAACCATAGTTTAAAATAAGTTATAAAAGCTAGCAGAAGCAAAAAAGTCAAATAACCTATCAAACAAGCAGTAAAAGAGGCATTTTTGATTGCCCAAAAAAGTCAAATACCTGAAGTTCTCATTGTGCAATCCGCCACGATGCGAACAACCTGTACTACGGCATGTCATTGCTATCATGACAACAAACAACTGTCACAACAACGCTTTAGATCCAACTTTCAAAGCGAGCCATTTCACCATCTGACATTCGATTTGAACAGTACAAGCATCCACATGTAGCTCATAACATTTTACCATCTAACTATTGGCATTAGTCTCACACCCAAGTATTTAACTATTTAACAATTAGACACTTGAATCCAAAATGATCTATTTTTAACCCATAACACACATAAAGGTGTCCAAAACTCATAACATAGTACTAATAGCTTTAGAACCACTTAGACCAACTCAAATAGGCACACATAACTTGATATATGAATTACATCACAACAACAACCATATATATACAATTTGGCCATCAAAACCCCGTTTTCACAACAATATCAAGGGGTAATTATATTACCTCAAATAATCATACTTTGGCCAACCACCCTTGCAAAACATTACAAAATCATCATTTGTACTAGTATTGTAATGATCCTAAATTTTAAATTAGTTTTATAGCAACTGGAGAGTGGTTAATTATTGGAACTCCTGCTAGAAATATTTTTTTAAGGTCTAAAGTTTGAATTCTACTAAGCATGTAATGACCATAAATTTTAAATTAAATAAATTTTCTCTTCTAATTTATATTTTATTTAATTGTTTTAGTTTTATAGAAAATGGTGAGTGGTGGCTTGATGAAATGTGTGTTGGTTGCTCACTTGAAGGTCACAAGTTTGAATTTTATCGACCAAAAATATGGTTTCATTTTTGTTTTAAATTATAAAAAAAATTGTATCTTTTTTTTTAATTTTCTTTGTGCTTTTTCTTGTAGTATTCCCAATTTCTTTAATGTTCATATTTCTTCTTCTCTCATTCATACGCACATGTCAGGAAAAATAAAAATTTTTTAGATCCTTCAACTCTCAATCTAGTACACCATTTATGTCTCCCCATGTGCCTCTCGAAGCTTCAGGCAATCTCTCATTGTTGTGTGTGTCCTTAGTCACTGACTTACCCTTTGTTCTTATCCCTCTACCATTTGAAAAAAAAACAAAGCATGTGAAGGAGAGAGAGAGAGAGATGGAGCATCCAAAAATTTCCTTTGAGTCACCGAATCGTCTTCCCCTATCGTCCTCCTCTGCTCTTTCCTTGTTTAGTGTTGGCGTGCATATGCGTGTCGCTCGAAACCTCTCTTTCTCCTCAGTTCTGGCCGTTGCACATGCGTATGGTAAGCTTCTTGTTTCTCCTCTTTTGATTGAAGATTCCGCCTCTGTTTTTCTTTCTTGTTGCTGCAGTGAATCTTTTAAGAAATTAATAGCTGATTTGAATTGGTTGATACTTTATATAATTTTATTGGGATCTTAAGTTAAATGTTGATAAGAAAGTTAATATGGAAAGGTTTACTGTGAACTGAAATTTGAATAATGCTCTCAAGGTGTTTGTAATAATACTTGAGTAAAGGATTTAGTGAATAAATGTTGTTAAATTTTCATTTTTTTTGGCTGACACTCTTCTCTTGCACCGGCTATCATTACTTCCTCCCTATGTATGCCAATATTAATGAATGTAAAGAAGTCTTGAGCCTACTTATTTCTCATAGTTTTTGTGTGTGAATGACTGAATTGATGATTGAGGATCCAATTTCTCCTTTTTGGTTGCTGCTATCGTGACTGTATGAGAAGGATAGAAATTAAATTGAAGTTGAAATTCTGGTTAAGAGCTGTCATGTGAAATGTCGAAGGTGATGCTTTTATTTTCTGAAGTTAAGATTGATTTATTCAATGAAGGGATTGGAGTTAGGAAGTTGATTTACTTATTTATTTATACCTTAGAGAATTTTGGGAAATAGAATATAAGAGAAAGACGTGGGTTGAAAATGATACATGGTTGGTGTGACCAAAAGATTAAGAGAAGATAGTATTTTAATGGAGTGTTGAGCTATGACTTTTGAAGGATTTTATGTGCAAAGTTTTCTCTTAAAATTTCAAATTTACTATAGTAATATTTGATAGTAGAGATGTTAGGAGGAAATAATTGAAATTACAGATAGTTTATTTAAAAAATATAATTTTAATTTATAGGATATTTGGAGGAGGATAAATTTAATTGATATAGAAAGGTGAATCCTTGAATTTTGGGAATTTCATGTAAATGGATAGCGTCCCAACTAATATTTCAATAAAAATTTTTTTCATTAAAATGTTACATTTTTATGCAAATTCTTTTTTTTTTCTTACAATAACAATGTGACTATTAGATATTTTATTGATTAAATTACTTTATTTCATGAAATTATTTTACCAGAATTGATTATTTTAGTTAATTAGTAAATACAAGTTTGGATTTTACTTATGGGATTTATTTTGAAAATTATTGAATTGTTATGAAAAAATGATTCATGCAAATTTGACATTGAAAATGAAAATTTTATTTTGAAAATGATGATTTTCTCACATGTTTGAAAATGAATTTAAAGGGGACTTTATATAGAACACTAGTTGCTAATGGCAGTTTCGTTAGCCCTTGGCGTGCCACAGTACACCTAGCTAGTAGGGTATTTATAGGAGGTGCTAGCCTAGTGCGATGGTCAACACACGTGGAACGGAGGGATGATTATTCATGAGCATCGTACTCACATTTATTTCGTGGCTTTAGCTATGTTTGGTTACTTGCCCTCGTGGACTGTGTGTCCACGTTTGTCTTCGTGGCATAAGCTGCGTTTGGATATGTACCCTCGTGAACTATGTGTCCACGTTTGTGAATTGTTCTGATAAATCTCCAAAAATATGAAATTTCTATTAGTTGGTGATTCTATATTCAACAGTTTTCAATTGGTAAATATTGTTGTTCTTATTTATTTATTTTATCGTTTTGACTTGTCAAGATCAAATGTTAAGGTTGCTTTGTTATTATAAATTTAAAGTTTGTTAATGTTGAAGTTGTATCGAATTTTTATTCCAAGTTCACAAAATTTTCTTACATTTGAATTTTCTTTCTTTAATTATATAAATAGTGTAGCTATTAATTTTGATTTTGAAAAAATTATGATTGGGACGTTATTCACTGAAAAGTTATTTTTGCTCTTAGATAGTGTAGCTAAGGCTGTACGTCCTGTTGACCACTGAAGGACTTCTTTTGCTAAATTATGTGTAGATTTGTTTTGTAAATATCTTCTATTGATGTAAATATGAAATTTATGTATCATATTATGAAAAATATAATTAGGTGCTCCACATAGACTATAGTTGGGGTCCTTATTTTGTTATATATACTTTGTCGATTGGCTGGAAGGAATAAAGCTCCTGTTTATTATGATATTTTGATTGAATGTTTTGTTATAAAATTTCGGGATAGTCCTATTTACAAGGGAAGTTCTGCTAAAATTTCTACAAGAATAGGGAAGCTTCAATGAAAATAATCATGCATATTATAATTTAATATAAACATAATTATGTTTTAGTAATAGGAAGAATTCTTTTTAGGGCTTAAGGGATTTGTGATATGGTTCACATTCTGTGCCAGTCACTCTCAATTTTCAGGACATGACAAGTATCTCGATCTCAAACAACAATTTCAACACAAACACATCATTTTAGGTTGAGATACACACCCATACACCACAATTCTCATGCAAGTGAATACAAAACAATGAATGATCTTAAGTTGGCATAGATTTCATAAACTATTCATTACAATACCAAAATAGAAAAAGAAAGAGCTATATAGAGGAAGCTCTCAATTCTCGTAGTCCCTTTCTTCCTTTTGCCTCTACTAGAATCCTCACTTGTAAAATATAATCACGGGGTGAGACAAACATCTCAATACCAGAATAATTCATTAATATCAATTAACATGCACAACTATAAGCAAGTAAAGCTTGTATATGTGAAAACACATGTTTAGCATATTCAAACATAAAAATTTCTATATTCATAAGCCATTTCCATGCTCTAGCATGATTATTTTATTATCTAAGCCTCCATATCACTTCGATTGAAATCAAAGACTCTATTGGACCTAGCATACATACACAAAAGCATGAGCTCACCTTTAATGGTAGGATTACCTAGCTAAAGGTGTGTTATCCTACTTCAAACTATGGTTTCCCCTTATTACACACAATTTAGGGTGTCGTTATTCTAACATTGCATCATACTGACGCTAAGGAGTATAAATCTTTAACATCGTACCCTATGTGGGCACTAAGAAGATAATCTCCAATGTCATACCTTAATAGGCACTAAGAAAAAGATGCCATATGAACTTCTACTACGCCCTTCTACGGGTGAACTTCCACCTCCTACCATGACTATGCTCACACTTTTTATAATTATCCCATACTTGTATGAAAATCATAAATTACTTATATAAGAAACTTTCACAAATGCATTGTTTTTAAATCATTTCAAATGCACAAAATCCTTCTTTTGCAATATGCAATGCTTTCAAAATAAACATATGCAACTACATATTTACTCACAAACAGTTAAGTACTTAAATAGGATTAAATTATTTTGTTACTTCAACCCTTTCATTACAAAAAGAGTTATCGTGGTCTAATGTTTCTCCACATGATCCACACATGCAACAAACCTCAAGCCATACTTAATCTATACGATTAGTACTAACTATCAATTATCACTCTAATTAAAACCCCGAAATCCCTAAATTTTAGGTACCTATTATACTCAAAATCTCATTTTATCAATATCAAACCTTCTAACATACTCCATTAATCCCATTAGCACTTAAACATACTAATATCACAATTTATTTATCCATATTGTTCTAAAACTCCTAATTTCCACATAAGGTTCGTCCAAACCCTAATCAAAAGTTTTAAATCACTACAAAACTTATAAACCTAGGTTTAAAAAACTTGATTTAACTCCTACGACTTTAATTAAATCAATGGTTTCAGTTAACCTAAAGAGAGATGGAATCAAGCCCTAATCATACCTAAAACCATTAAAATTCATATAAGAGAGAGAGGGAGATTTATAGAAGCTTACCCAACAATATTTGAGCTCTGAATGCTTCCAAGATGATGTTAGGGATTGGCCTTAGCAGCCCTAAGATTAGCCTCTAAAGCCTCTTCATTTCCTCAATAATTCCTCTTTTGAAATCAAATGTGTTTCACATCTAGTTTATGTCAAAAAGTTAGCCATGTGCCATGGCACAATATGCGTGCACCATGACACACAACACAACAAAAAGTGCTACATACTATTTTAGCCACCCTCTCGTGCTCAATTAACCTGTACACCATCTTAGCTCATTTCCTAAACTGTCCAAAAGTTCAAAAACTTCATTAGTGTCCCAAAAAACACATTAATTTATAAATCATATATTTTGACTATTTACTCTTCTTAAACACTTAAAATTAGGTCACACGAGTTAGTCTTATATGGTTTAATAGCATATGGATTCAGTCAGAAGTTATAAGAAGAGTAATAAAGGTAGAGTATGATCATGCATAATTATCATTATTATTATCTCACATGTTTGTAGTCATAATTATGTGTTGTTGTAATACCTGTGGAATAATTGTGGAGTGTGTGTGTGTGTTTGTGTGTGTTAATTGTTTTTATATACCACACATTTATATGCTTGAATTTATGTTCATGGTAACTAAGATTGTAAAATCTTAGTCCCATGGTTTAATAATTTCTAAATGGTGCTTAGATTTAGTACAAAGGGAAGTAGGTAAAGTTAGAGATATTTAACTATGTGTAATATCTCTAATTATTCTTAGTATGTAATTTAAATATTTTATTATCAACATTAAGGGTCATTTGCATAGGTTTAACTGTCACTTACTTGTAATTTATGAAGTTGACTTAAGTAGGGATATTAACTCTTATAGGTTTTTGTTTATAGGCCTAGTTGTACATATTATGGTTTGTACTGGTTGTGAAGATTGTTATTTACCTCCAATTGGATTAGTCTCCTTATTGATGGTAAGCCCTAAGAGATGTAACTTGAATACTTATAGCTTTTGGATGCAAGTTAAGTGTTATGCATGTGTATATGTGTGATAAGTAAGGTTGATCTAATTGTGGATGCTAACAATAAAGAATTAAGGGTCTAGGGACATTTGGTTGATGTTGTGACTATAACTATATACTTATAGTCTTGAGTGTCCAAAATTCCCCTTTAATACTGGATCAACAGTCATTAGCTAGATTACTTATTTGCTACATGTGGAAGCTTATGTCACCTCATTCGGAGGTCTGAGCTAAAAGATAGAAACCTAAAAGTTGGAATTTGGTGTTGTCTTATCTATTTCTATCATGGCTTATTGGTTGTAGTAGATGACATATGGAGTATTAACTATAGTAGATAATGAGTTTGTGTAACATTCAAAATTTTAATCTAGAATTATTGCTAATTAAAGGAAAAATAGTAAAAATAATGGGTAATTAATTTAATCCAAGGTACCTAAAATCAGACTAATCATTGAACTGGTCAAGGCACTGAGTCAGGGTTATTAGTTCAATGGGGTCAAATTGCTCATTATTAAAATAATACAATTAAATAAAAGACATTAATTATAGAAATATTCAATCAAATCTAAGATAATCTCTAATACAAGATACCAATACAATAATAATTATAGAATATAAACTACTCAAAATTCTAAACAATAATAAAAAAAAATAACAATAGACAAATTAACAGCAACAATAATGTGAGAAATCACTTATTCTGAATTAAAAAATGCAGAGAAGGAAAGAGGCATGGCAATTAGAAACTAATGACTAGACAACGAGGAGATTTATTGAGAGAAATAGAGGATAACCATGTTACAACAAGTTTTGGTTCACGGCTAAAGAGAGGACAGTCGAGAGTGACACGAGTTATGCATTATGATCACGGTAAGTTCTGCACTTCTACTAAGGTTGGGTTCGATTAATGATTTTAAAATTTAAAAACAGAATTAGTGGGGCCTCTTTGCCCTTTTACTTTTTCAATTTTTTTCTTTTAAAAAAATGCCCTAAAATGTCATATTTTAGGGACTTTTAAGGGCAAAATAGGAATTTTAAGGCTTTTTAAAGGGCAACATATGTGACCCAATTGACCTAGCTAACCTATCGAGTTATTTGATTTATACCGGGTTGACCTCAAGTCATACTGGTTACTCACTGACTGGGTCAGGATGAAATCAAACTAGTAGAGAGGCCGAGTTACTGTTTCATAGGTTGACCCAGCCGGTCTAGTTCGATTTTCTATTCAATGCTTTAATCATATTTTTAGGTTGCTAATTGATGTTTTGTTTCATTGGGTAGCTCCAAAATTGAGTTAAGGTTGAAGTTGGATCGAATCAGGACAAGATAGAATGACATAAGTGAGATTGGGTTTACTGTGTATTATGCTGCAGTGTAATGCCCAATTTTGAAAATAAAATGTAACTTTTTCAACTTTCCACTTGATGTATTGGAAGGATTAACCTAATCACCAATCGCACAATATTAAATCATAATCAATCAATATGTTTGAAAAGCTAGGGCCCAAGACTAAATTTTACAAAATCATCAAAACCAAAACACATTCAAACAATACGCAGCAGAAACAAGATATATACATTGATATAGACTATTACATGCCTCCAAATAGAGAAATAAGATCAATTTAAGGGCCATGCACTACGGCATATGGCACAGAGCCACATACCTAAATTTTGTCTGTTTCATATGCCGCAGTGTGACAAGCCATATATCGCGGCATATAAGTTCGATTTTCTACTATCATTGATAACACAATATGAACTTCTAGCGTGTGTCATTTTCACATATGACGTCTGATCGGAGTGATTTAAACTCCCACATGAAGCTTAACTTATAAGCTAACTAATGAGATAAATTTAGACACGATCTAACAGTCCGATTAAAAATTTGGACACCCAGGTGTAAAAAGTTACTTTTTACAAAAATTTCGAAGAACCAAAACATTCAAATTGAACCAAAAACAATGTATATCACAATTTGGCCATTGAACGACCTATTTCACGT